>NW_019170132.1:0-84651 GCF_001792695.1 Aspergillus bombycis | reverse complement strand
TCCGTAAGCACTCAATTAAAGTTATGTGTATAAGTACCGACTAAGTTTTCACCATCTTGACGACCAGCAACAGACACAACCATCAGGTCCTCAAGCCCTCAAGTATACCAGCCAAACATCTTCTTTTGCCCCAAGAACTCCAGCTCCAAAATGAGATTTCAGCAGTTAGCTCTCTTCGGCCTGGTTGCTCTGGCAGCTTCGGTTCCTCTTTCTGCGAAAGATAGCCGTGCCAAACTTGCATCAGGTACATTTACGTCCCGACACCTCTCCTTGATATCCCAAGTTTCAACCAAAGCTAACCAGTGATGGATGCAGAAGCCTCTCTGTCTCGTAAGAATGAGTACAGCGATGTCTCCACTCGTGCCACTGTCCCTGGCTTCCAGAGCGAGAGAGTCAACATGGTTCTTCGCGGCGAAGCAACCGCGAACGGTACTAGACATGGCAAAGGTGGTGAGGGTGGCAAACAAGGCGGGGAAGGTAAAGACGGCAAAGAAGACGGAAAAGGCAGAAAAGATGAAGAAGGCGACGAGGATGAAGAAGACGATAATGACGAGGGTGATGGTGATGAAGGCGATGATGAGGAGGGTGAGGAAGGTGGTGATGATGAGAAAGGTGAACATGGCAAGGGAGGTGAGCACGGTAAGGGAGGTGAGCACGGTAGGGGAGGTAAACATGGTAGGGGAGGTGGACATGGTCAGGGAGGTGAGCATGGTCATGAAGGCCAGCATGGCCAAGAAGGCAAGCATGGTAATGGAGGCGAACATGGCCAGGGAAGCAAACCTGGTCATGAAGGCCAGCAGAACCAGCAGGGACATGATGGCCAAGGGGCCAAACAGAAGATGCAACGGGGCTACCACGACCTCTAACTGAGGTGGACAAAAGCGAGGACTGCATACGGGACAGATCCAATCCGGGCATTGATAGTGCTGGGAACCAGTTTGGACAAGCTGCTTTGACCGATGGAGATGGATATGTTGAGGAAGGAGTGAGAAGGTCAATATTCTGCAGAGGCTGGTCCTTGCTTTACTTAATTGCCTGCTGTCACTTGTTGTGTTTTGACTGTTGTATTAATTTTCTTGTAGCCAAGTGCTAAATCAATTTTTCTCTATATCCAGATGTCTTAGATTAGTCTATGTACAGGAAAGTTTTATAAGCCCAAGATCCAGGAAATCAGGACAACCGAATTTTCCAAAGTTTCAATGAACAACAACTGCAAGAATTAAAGAGAAGCCCTCGCAGTGGCAGACTCCGACTTCGGAGGCCATTTTACACGCCGTTCGGCGCGCACGTACAAATTGTTAGGCCGAATCAGCTGGAACATAGGGTCATACTCGATCGGCCCATCGTTCTCCTTCATAAACTTGTAACGGTATACTAGCTTAGGCAAGAATACCTTGACTTCTTGTAGCGCAAAGTTGAAGCCAATGCACATGCGGGGACCAGTCGCAAAGGGAATATAGGCGGCCTTGTGCCGGTTCTTTACCTCCTCTGTGTCCCACCGATCAGGGTCAAATCTGGTTGGGTTGCTCCAGACTTCTGGGTTATTGTGAAGGTGATGAAGAGCACCGACTACTACGGATTCCTCAGGTAGCTTATAGCCTCCTGGTAAGATCATATCAACCTTGGCGGTCCGTGCGGGCTGATAAGATGGGTTATGGCGACGCTGGGTTTCCTTGATCAATTTATCCATGAACGATAATCGGTCTGTCAAGTCTGCTGTTATTTGGGTGTCCTCGGTAATATCGTTGTCGATCAGCTCTTGCAGTAAGCGATCCTGAACACCTGGGTACGTAACAAGACTGTATATCAGCCATGACAATAGCGAGCTAGTTGTAGTAAAGCCAGCTCCAGTCGCAACGACCAAGGACTGGATCAGACTTGTTTTAGGCAACTTTTCACCCTTGTTATCGGTGGCTCGGATGGCGTAGTCTACTTTAATCAGCAGCTGCTCAGATGCAACACATTGCCACACTCACCGATCATGTTAGAAGCTTTCAGAGCAGCATCCTGAAGGGGAAGATCTTCGACTCCACCACGGCTAGCATTTTGGATTGACTGGTCTACTATGTCGAAGATTCGATAGCGCATATTTCTCAACCGCTGCGGATCGCCAAACGGCAGCTTCGCATACCAATCACCCCTTGCGGTTACCTTCTTATTCAAGGACAACGACTCTGCAATGATCTGAATGAGTTCATGGGGAGGTGCATCCGGAGATGAGAAGTGATTGAAATCAATGCCGAGTACAAGCTTTCCAACCGCTTGGGATCCAAGTTTAAGCATGTATTGGTAGACGTTCCAGGCCTCACCATTCTCGTCAAAGTGATCGAATACTTTGAAAGCATCTTCGACTGTCTGTTGCATTGTAGGGGCATAATGCCGAACAGCCTTGGGGCCCAATGCTGGGGGAAGGAACTTATGTGCCGCTCTCCACTCCGCAGTGTCGGTATCCCCTAGGAACACACCGGCTTGTTGGTTCTTGATCGCGTGGAGCGGGTGAGCTTCGTTAATCTTCTTGGTAAAGAAATCGGTTTCTGAGAAAATGATCGATGATAATTGTGGATCGTTGGTTTGGTAGACCGTACGCCCCATGTTCGTTGTCTTGATGATGGGTCCATATTGTTCAAACAACCGTTGATGGTTTCCTAGGTGGTCGGGATAGATTTCGAAGAAATTGCCCACGATTGGAAGCCCCTTGGGGCCAGGAATCTCTCGCACGGATTTGCCATCAATTGTAATGCTAATGGGATCCTCATTTGCAAGGATCTCCGCAACATCGGATAAGACTGCATCCTGGGACTGGAATCCGATTCCTATAACGATCAGCTGAAGACCAAATAAGTCACAAAAGGCATTTCCAAACCCCCGCTGCGTTTTTCATTATTTTCCCCTATAGGCTTGCTGGATAAACGTACCATTCGGTTCCACTATAGCGAAGTGTGCAGCAATGAGATGTCTGAGTCCATCGTAGTCCAGTGTAGGTTCCAGTTCAATTTCCCTCGCGGTAGCACTAGGCTCCCCCGAAAGGTAGAACAGTTTGATATGCATTTTGTTCAAACCTAGGAAGATTTCCCACAGAGTCAGTTGGTCGATAGGAAATCAATCGCGGCCTCTATTGCCAAGGGTCGAAGTGTTAATTTATAGTACCCTGAATGGCCAAAGTTAGGGCGAAAGGCCGTCTCAGAGCGAATCCACATTGTCCGATCCCACTTTACATTGGAGTGATAAGAACCAGAGCATAGTAATGAAATGCATATTGAGATTTGTGCTCCCTGCACGTAAAAATGCCTCGATGCCTTCCTCGGTAAATTTCGCTATCGAGGTCGGCATCGCACTCTCAGCGCCAAACCTGACACCAGTGGGAGACAGAGATCGTCACCCTAGACCCACAGCCACCCATTGAAATCATTGGATTTTAACATAAAGGGGAAAGCTTTGCAGTCGCAATGTCGGCTGTGACTGCCACGTACGGAGTAAGTTACAAAACTCGGCCTTGTCGTGCCGAATATCCATCGGGCCGTTTTTAATTTATGCCAATCTCGGAGGAGAAGATGCCGACTTCAGTGAGACGCCCCGACTATCTGAGGTACTTAGAATATGATTGTGGGTACCCTACTTATGTTGACTTTTATGTCTCACGCTACTGGCTCAATTCCGTGGCGGTTCCAACGCAATGATAAACCACGAACTCGCCTGGCCAGTACAAAGATCTAGTTTTACTACTCTTCTATGCTGTAACTAATTATCGTTCTCATACATTACAACATCCAATCGAAATGATGGAGGCAAAGGCCGACAGTCCTGTGGATGTCCAACTTCCTGAGTACACCGCCGCAGAGGTCACATCGCATAACCGCAAAGATGATATCTGGATCATTGTTCATGGCAAAGGTAATAGTTTCCGACTATTAGGTTAGGTTCAACATAACTAAAGAAAAATAGTTTTCGACATCACAAACTACCTCCAAGATCATCCTGGAGGCGCAGAGATCCTCTTAGAAACGGCGGGTACAGATGCCACGGAAGCGTTTGAAGATGTTGGCCATTCCGAGGACTCGGTAGAGATCATGCAGGAGTTCTTAATCGGCACTCTGAAAGGTGCTAAGGAATATGTCCCACCCAAGAAGGTCCAACTGGTTGCCCAGAAGCCAGAGACCGTGCGTCAACCATCTGGGAGCCGCCCAGTTGGGGCAATCGCTGGTGTGCTTGGAGTAGTGGCATCCATACTGTATGCCTATCAACGGGGCACCTTTGGCTCCCTGGTCCCAAAGAATGAGTTCGGCCAACTGATTCCTCAGTATTTCACCGGAATCAGGTTGCCTCGTGGAGGGTTCACCAATGGCTTTCTTACAGCTGCAGCCATCTCTGCGATAGTTGGCACAGCTGTGGCCCGTCAAGCAGCAAAATTCACCAAGATTGACTCAGGCTTCTTGCGCTACCCTCCACATATCAAAGCCCGAAGCGTGATGAAGACTGACCCGCACTTGGCTAAAGGATTTCTGGATGCCAAAGAATTCAAGAGCTTGCCTTTGGTTGAAAAAGATCAACTATCTTCTAATGTCTATCGATTCGTGTTCGCTTTGCCCAGTTCTAAGGGAGTGATCGGGCTGCCTATTGGACAACACGTAGCCATACGCGCAGTTGTTGACGGAGCGACTGTATCGCGATCATATACTCCCGTGTCAAATAACCTGGACCTCGGTCGCTTGGAGCTAGTCGTCAAGTGCTACCCTGAAGGCCTGCTCACCGGCCGGTACCTAGCCAACTTAAAGGTGGGAGATGAAGTTGAGTTCCGGGGTCCCAAGGGAGCGATGCGTTATAACAAGGGTCTCTGCACCAAGCTAGGCATGGTCGCTGGAGGAACAGGCATCACGCCTATGTATCAGCTCATTCGTGCGATCTGTGAGGATGAGCGGGACACGACTGAGATCAGCTTGCTCTACGCCAACCGCACAGAGGCAGACATCTTGCTGAGGGAGGAACTAGAGGCGTTTGCGCACAAATATCCCAAGAACCTCAAGCTTTGGTATATGCTGGATAGTGCTCCAGATGGATGGGCCTATGGAACTGGCTTTGTGAACCAGGAAGTCCTTAACCAACAATTACCGGGTCCGTCTGAGGATACTAAGGTCCTCCTGTGCGGGCCTCCCGGCATGGTCAACGCAACCAAGAAGACGTTGGCGGCCATGGGATTCCAAAAGGCGGGAGCGGTGTCAAGGATGAGCGACCAAATTTTCTGTTTCTAGCCATTATTTCTCGCTTTTGACTTTCCATTTACGTTCGCTTTCTCTGTGTGTGTGGGCTTGGGTTTCTATGGTCGGCTTCGGTGTATATAGACTCTAATATCAGTCAATATATTGTTTGAGAGGAATATCGTATGTGTCTTCGCGACGTCCGGATGTCAACGAAAAAGGAAAGGGTAGCCCGAAAATCCTGAACCTCGTTTCGTCCTCGTAGTGAAAACGTTGGCAGCAAATGACAGACATCGCATTGTGGATACGTTGAGTCTTTCCTTAAATAGGGTTAGTCACGGCACGGGATAAACGGGTTCCTGTCACCGAGTTGCCAACGCCCTAGGCTGAGAACAAACTGAACCATATCGACTCCTGGAGGTCTATCCACTGACGGAAATTCTTATACAAGTAGGTAGTCACTATGTGCCTCTGTAAGGACATAGAATAGAGGGCTCTCAACTTTGAGTCGCTCCCGTATAGCACCATCTTTACCCAGTTTCGCCCAACTAGAGTACTAGAGTCTAGAGTCTAGAGTCTTGACCTTCTGGTCTCTGCAAATTGCCTGGAAATTACAGGAGACGGCGCTATAGTTGGTTAGAAGCAGACTGGAACATTGAACCAGGATTAGTGATCGCCGATTTCACTATATGTTCATAGTACAATCCCAACCAAATATAACCTCATCCACAGTGCTATGGGTAGTTTCGGGGTGTGTCCGAGCAATGAGTTTTGCCTCGGCTGGTCAAAAATTCGCGCACAGGTTTATACTCTGACATGTATGGCTCGATCGAAAGGGGTTGAAAAGATGGAGCTTTGACATTGTTGGGCGCTAAGAAAAAGTCCAGCAACAAAAACAGCCGAGGTACTTTTTCCTCCTTTGGTTAGGCTGACCGGCCATGCTATCGTTGCTTTGATATCATCCTGACTGTCTAGTGACAAGTGTTCATCCAGCTTCCTGCACAGCAACACAAAAATTCATAACTGTGTATGTATATGAAGTCACTGCACAAAATGGAGGAGGGGAGTGAAAATTTGTGAAAATAAAGTGGGACTGTGTCATGTTGCTATCGGTATGGTGTACCGTGTAGTACCTTCCCTTGAATATATTTTCTCAATGCATTTAAATAATGAAGAAAAGAGAGATTTGTGCGCGACAGAGTGTTTACTGTGGTTCCTCTCAAGCAGACCCAAATTACTTCTCCCAATAGCAGGCAGGCTTATGTTTAGAAGTTATTGTTTTCCCTTTGTTGTTGGCTGTATATTAGGATCGACTTTAGCGGCCATCAATCTATACCCAACGAGGTTGCGTAAGGTAGGCATTGGAGGCAGTAATAGACATTGTCAAAGTATATGCTTATGAACAAACTCTGTATTAAAAATAGCTTCAATCATCCTCAGATGATCCCAAAGAAAACAATTTTGGAAGGAGCTTTGTCGAAATGCTTTCCTTAGGTACAAGAAGTTGTAGGAAAGTAGGATGAAGAAGAATAGCTCTATGTTTCCAAGATCCTCTCCATGCAAGCCCTTGATGTTCTATTATTTGATGGATTAGTCTTTCTGTGATGTATGGCAATGCCACTCGGAAGACAAACAGTGTCAAACTGCCATAAGTTTAAGCTAATGCCGCGAGGGCTTGTATGAGCTTTGTCGGGTAACAAGAGAGAGAGTATGGATATAATCATCTCTGTGTGATCGTTCGCAGAGTAACTATCCCTGAACTATGGCTATCACTAGGACCATGGGCAGGACAGGGGCACTCCTATTAATGACACTGGCTCTCAGCAAGCGGATGAGATTAGATCCTTGGCAAGGTACTGGGGAAGTATAGATCGACTGACAGTCAGGCTGGGCTAACACAAGTCCCGCATGTCTTGACGCAGCATTAGCAAGGCTGTGCCTGCCAACACGATTCCACCCAAAGTTTATCACTTGTTACCGTGCAACGCGTATAATAGCTCACGCAAGGCTCATCTTACCCTGCCCGTCATGGGCTCTACTTCACTCAAAGGGAAACTTCAATGGAGTGGACGGGTGTGCATAGCCACTGGGGCAGTCTTAGGTGTATTGGTTGTCAATGTAGCTCTTACTATCGCCGGTTCTGCAACTGCATACACCAAGTTTGGTGATTATGGATTCAGCCAGGAAACCCTCTATGAAGGGTCTTGCACAGCATCGAAGAATTGGACGATTGAGCTACACTTATTTAGGAATTTCTTAGTACAATCATTCTAGCCGCCAGCAGCTACTGTATGCAGTGCCTCACAGCCCGACTCGTGACTACATTGACCACGCCCATTCAAACCGTATCTGGCTTAGTATAGATTCGTATAGCATAAAGAATCTATGGTATGCTTCCATATGGCGGTGTATTCTCTGGATGATCCTGCTGCTGACATCCGTCCCGTTTCACACTCTGTACGTGTTTCACTCTACTCTATCTCCCTCTCCCTCTCTTTCTCTCTGATCGGCGATGATCTAGGTATAATTTAGCTGTGTTCTCATCTATAAGCCAGAAAGAACTTGGAGTTATGAATGGCCCTAGCAGATTTTGACTTCAAGAACACATGGACATAAAGGCATGTATGAGCATTATGAGCATGTCTAAAACGTACGATTACGGGTCCCTGCAAAGTCTAGGGACAATCATCCTGCTCTTGAAGGATCTACAAGCAGCTAACCAGTCTATTCTATATGGGGATACGGGGCCAGGAATTAGTTCCTACTTGAGACTTTCCCAAATGGCACGAGTCGTGATTGGACCGCTACCTTGGAGGATGCCAATGTGGAATGTGAACGCTACTCCAACGAATAACACCTTAACCGGGCAGTGTGTATAGTTATGTTTACACTTACACAAGCGATGACGACCGCGACGACTGCGACGACATGCTAAAATTACACCAGTCCCTCAGGGATATGCGCCTACCCACACAATCAGAGGACGCTGACGGTCTTAGGGCGTTTCTAGACAACAAGGAAAACTGGCATAACAGCTCTTGAGCGTCTGATGTGATCTTTCATCTCGGAACGGAGTGTTCTACCCCTACTTTGCCTACAGGTCAATCCCAATATAGGACTACAAATGTTTCGGTCCATACATTCTTAGGCGAAAAGATCGACTCATATTGGGCACTCGCATTTAGCCTCGCGATATGTCTTATGGTGATAATCTGCAATATCATCAAGCTTGCTGCTATGCTACTTTGTATGCAGGATACCAGAAGCGACGTGCTTCTAAATGTCGGTGACGCTATAGCCTCCTTACTCACTCGACCAGATCCTTCGATGAGGAATGAAGGCTTAGTGCCAAAGGAGACCATGTTGCATGACCCGGAGCTCTGGAAGCTTAGACCGAGTTCTCCCTCTTTCAATAGCAGATCAACCCGTCAGAATCCTCTGCTACAGACGACCATATGGTTTCGAGCTGTCAGCCCGCTACAATGGGCATCAGTTATGACTCTCTAAATCTAATGTCTCATCCTTCCAAGCAAATGATCACGCACTAGCCTTGTACATTTTACAGCGGCGCAATCTCCCTTGTGATATTAGGGGCTCTAATCGGGGTCACCCTCCAAACCGCAGGCCACCCGCTGAGCTTTCACTGGCATTTAGGTCTGGGACCCGTACGCAGCGACAACCTACTGATGTATCCCAGTACAGACAATCCACTCTCCTTTCCCAACTCGGCGAACCCAATATCCTACCCAGACTACACGCCAATCCGCAGAGCCCATTATCTATGGCCATCCTCGCGAACACCCCACAGCTATTTCTCTCCATAATATATTTCCTCTACAACGATCTTAAGACATGCATGGTCCTAGCGGCCGAATACAATGACTACAGCAATGAGCGAAAGGCCCTACGCGTCTCCGAACCCCAAGGAGCTCAATGATCAACATACTACCTGAGTCTACCGTATCGATACATCGTCCCACTGCTATTAGCATCTGTCATGCTACACTGGCTCGTCTCACAAAGTTTAGATTACGTACGTGTCGTCTCATACGGCGGATGGGGAAGTGCACGGGCTATGATTAGCACATGTGGCTTCTCAGTTTGTCGCAATGATCATCCTTCTACCTCTTGGGGTCTTAATGCTGTGCGCGGCGGGTGTATTGGGGCTAAGGCGGTTCAAACCCAACATGCCTCTGGCAGGTAGCTGCAGTGCGGCTATTAGTGTCGCGTGCCATCCTTCGGAGAATAATATTGACGTTGTCTTGAAGCTGGTTAAATGGAAATCCTTGTCAAGTGCAAAGATGCGATGAGTGAAGCGATAGGCAATAATCTGCATGAATGCAGCTTTCATCCAGTGGAAGCTGCCTGTTTCCATTGTAGTTTCACCGCTTTGGATGTGATTTCTCCCGGTCCTGATCGAGCTCATATGTGGAGTCGACATTTTGCACTAGCCAAACTGTGTTGCACTTAGAAAGAAGCAAGAAGAGATTTTAGAGACCCGCTAATAATCTGACTGAGACAATGCCTCTGCTATCGTTCTTCATTCAGAATGGTACATCCAAAAGCTGGAGGAGTGTTTCTCCTATTGTTGTTTTAGGTAAGACCGGATCTCAAGTTCAGGTTAGGAGATATATTTGTTGTATAGACTGAGAAGTTTTAGCATAGAATATACGATATAGTTGCGGTTTACACTTTATCTCCTGTATAGATAGAAGCCCGTTTCCCATGGTAACCCTTGTTTCCCTCAAGCACTAACATCATCATTCCTTCTCCTCCGGAAAACTTTTAACTTTAAAAATATGAATGACCAGATAGCCCCAAATCCAGCAAAGGCCCATTCAACAGGTTCATCCGGTATGAGTTTGATAACGAACCCGACCAAGATAGACAGAGCCCCCAAAACAACCGAGTAAGCCCACTGGGTGCCAGTAAGTCTGACAACTGAGAAGACGCGGCCTCCCACAAAGATGATTAGGACTTGGCAGCCCATCATTAAGACAGTGACACATATGAATAGCCAGTTTCGGGATAAACCCTCGAGAAGGTTGATGCTGTTTTCGAGTTGGCGGTTGCTGTGATTGATTAGTATGGAACACGTATGCATTGTAGTCGGGCATCAAGGCAAAACTGGGGGTGGAGTTGGATTGGACAGTGTTGGTTGTGGAAGGTTTGGCATGATATACACTAATCATGGAGTATGGTGAGACGTACTTATACATATTAAAGATCTGCATCCAAACGTATGTATTGAATACCGCAGTTTGAAGACCATCCTTGTCGTCGGGCGTATAGGAGAAGATGCTGCTTCCGGCGAAGTGAAGGACAAGAGTCACCGCTAGCTGATAGATCGATTGCCCTATGATCATCTTCCACATTGGAATTGTGATCAAAGGCGCTGATCTCGGCTCTGGCTTCCGGTCTAATACTTTTCGCGATGGAGGGTCGGTTGCCAGTGCCAGCGCTGCTAACGTGTCTTGGAACAGATTTACCCACATAAGCTGTACAGCAGTAAGAACCGACTGTTCATTGGAGCTGGCGACGGATGAGACGAAAGCGAGGCCGACAGAGGTGAATGTGATGGTTATTTGGAACTGCAGATCATGAAATGGTTAGCAACCCAGCTGTTCTTTAATGGTATACTTAGGTTTACTATTATACATACTTGCAGAAATTTCTTGACGGCATCTGAGACAGCTCGACCCCACATGATTGCCCTCACAATTGAACTGAAGTTGTCATCCATAAGTACAATAGACGAGGCTTCGCGCGCGACTTCAGTTCCGGAGATACCCATAGAAAATCCGACATCAGCTGCTGTCATAGCAGGGGCATCATTTGTTCCATCACCAGTGACAGCAACAGTTCTTCCCATTGCTTTCAGTCTACGAACCAATGTCCTTTTGTCTTCTGGGCTAGATCTTGCCAAGACCTTGAGACGTGGAATGACCTCGAGCTGTTGTGACTCGCCAAGCCGACGAAACTCTCGGCCTTCCATCGCAACATCTTCTGGGTTTGCGAGAATACCACATTCCTCGGCAATGGCTTTTGCTGTCAGTAGGTTATCGCCTGTCACAATACGAACGGTCACACCAGCTTTATGGCAAGACTGCACGGCATCCCGAGCACCGTTTCGGAGAGGGTCTTGGATACCCATGATGCTGAGGAAAGTAAGATCTTGGAGAATGTCCTCTATTCTTATTTCTTCCACTTGATCATCCAGTTGATAAAGGGGAGGCCATACGTCAAAGTCACGGAACAACACAATAATTGTTCTCCAAGACTTTGAGGCATAATCGGCGATTATCTGACGTAGACCCTGGGCCATATCTGCATTGATCGGTCGTGTAGAGAGCCCTTTGCTTGGGTCCTCAATTGCTTCGATACACTTGTCGAGCAGTACCTCTGGGGCTCCTTTCACATAGGCGCGATACCTGCCATTCTCCAGTTGAGCGACTGTGACCATACACTGGCGAGCATTTTCGAACGGAAAAACTTCTACAATTTTCGCATTTGAGCGCTCAACATCAAGTTGACTCATTCCTAAATGATCTCGAGCAAATGTTAAGAGGGCAGCTTCTGTTTTAGACCCTACATATGACGTGGTACCTTCGTCGGTGCTCTCAAATGCGGTGGAGTTGAGTGAAATGGATTGCCTGAGAAGCGATCTTGAGTCAGGCGCAAGACACCGAGTGCAGTCGCTGGTCGTTGGGCTGGTGGACGGATCAGCAAGATCGTTATCCACCTGTTGTGGATCAACGAACTTGCCGGCAGTGCCAATCACTCCGGCGACGACTGTCATTTTGTTCTGGGTCAGAGTCCCGGTCTTGTCCGAGCATATGTCTGTCGCATTGCCCATGGTTTCGCAGGCCCTCAACATGCGAACTAGGTTATGGTCCTTGAGCATCCTTGTGGTTGCAAAAGCTAGTGCGAGGGTCACTGTCAGTGGGAGACCCTCCGGCACTGCGATCACCACGACCGTCAGCGAGATAATAAAAAGGTCTAGAAACTGTTGGCCCTTTTCTGCTGGCGTTAGACTACTGTGAGGAAGGCTAGCGAGGAATTTGATAAAAAGGATGATAAATAACACAAGAGCTGCAAGTCCACCGAAGTTTGCGATGTACTTCGCCAATACATTGAGCCGGGTTTGCAAGGGTGTAAATCCAGGATTGTCATTCAGCGTGAGAAGAATCTTGCCATAACTGGAATTGGTGCCAGTCGCAATCACCAAGTACGACCCGACCCCTTCAGCTATACTGGACCCGGATATTATGAAGGGGTCCAAGCTTTGAGTATCACCGTTCCTTCGAATCGCATCGAGAACTTCATCCCCAGCATGTTTACGTAGGAGGTCGGATTCACCGGTAGCGGACGCCTCATCGCATCTGACATGGTATCCCTGGATTAGAACCCCATCCGCCGGGATTACATCCCCAGGTTCCACATGGACAACATCTCCCACAACTAGGTCAGAGATCAGGACTTCACGTGCGTGACCGGATCGAACGACGGTCACGTTGCGATCTAGCTTCTTCTTGTTTAATTTTTGAAACTTGATTTGTTTCTGAAAATCATTCGCGGCACCGACAAGAACAATGACGATGATAGCGACAAGGATCGAGACCCCTTCCACCCATTCAACGGGCGGATTGCGAGCGGAGTGCTTGGTCGCGAGTGCCTGGTATAGACCGAGCGCCAAAGAGACAATTGCCGCTCCGGTTAAGAAGAACAGAACATGGTCATTGTATGCCATCCACATGAGCTGGAAAATGCTCGGCTGTTTCTTCACTGGAAGATGATTATTCCCGAATGCCTTGGTCCTGTCCGTGAAGTAGCCATTCTGTTGTCCTGTTGCAACCTCCGTTGACTCGGTAAAGTCTCCAATCGTTGATTCATCGACACTTAGCCCACTGTTTCGATCAGTTCGCAGCGCTTTCTCCAACCCGGCAAGACCGCCTAACGCATGGAAAGTCTCTATGCTTCTAGACTCTATGAGTTCGCTGAGCTGCTCTGCCGTAAGATCGAAGGTATTTCTGGGGCGATCGATGATCGTAGGGTCGGCCGTATTGGCATCTGGTTGGTCGTTCAAGGGTTTCTAACTCCGTTAATGCGAATTCACTAATCTGCGTTCACTGGGAAAGATGGTGCGCCTACCATGATCAAAGATTGACTGGGTCAAATGCCAGTGCGGATTTCGGGTTTGTTATCAGTATCGGAAGTAATCATCCCTGAACTTACCCTGAACGATTGTCTAGACCTTGTAGACTGGGGAGGCCATGGTCGGTTGGGGAAACATTATGCTAAACTGCCTGAAGTTCTCGGGATTATTCTATGACAGAGAAAAGTAAAAGAACGCTAGGACAAGGAGAATATAAGTTACGGAGCGAAAGAGAAGCGTCCATCGTGACAGGAATCGAAGACTCGTTTTCCAAGGGGGAATTCCGGCAGCCACGAAACGGTTTGACTTCATCTAATTTACTTTTCCACGTATTTTATTCGCGTATTGAAATTTCCCCCCCACTCGAATTACGGCGGCCTGATAAGGCTGAGGCACGAACCATGGGTCTATTGTTTACTCTTGCTGTATACATCTATCGAATATATATCAAGCAAACGCCATGTGAAGATCCCGGATAATTCAGTTATACATTTTTGGTTTACTCCTCTCACGCAATTCAGGCAATTGCAAGATGATCGGTCACATCCGGATGGACGTAGAATGCGATCGCGATGATCAAATACCTGGGTACCGACGGTCGGGTTAGACAGGCGATGGTCCCCAAAAGAAGCAAGGAGGAAAATGACTTACGTCCCGATCAGTAATAACCCTTCAAAGTAGTTCGATTTCCCCTCTCGAGTCAAGCAGTTCATCACCACCACAGCAAGGGAGAAGCAAGCGGTTTCGAAAGTATTAAACCGCAGAGACATTGGCTGCCCGAGAAACCACCCACAAATCACCAGGAACGGAGTCACAAAGAGCGCAATCTGAAGCGTGCTTCCAACAATCACCCCAATGGCGAGATCTAACTTGTCGCCCATTGCGGCATTCACTGTGATGGCAAATTCGCCCGCATTGCCGACAATGGGGACGACAATCATCCCCAAGAAAGCCCGACTGACGCCGTATACCTCCACAAACCCGTCCACGCCCTCCACCAAGTAATCGGAGCAGACGGTGACTCCAAGGGTTGCAAGGATCAGAATGATGCTAGCGGGGAGAGGTTCTAATTCGCGCTTTTCGTCCGATTCCTCCTCGGTGCTCGCGAAAAGATGAGCGTGGCTTTTCAGTTGAAAATAAAGATAGACCAAGTAAAACATGAGTAGGAAAATCGCAGTGATATGGGATAGGGTGAGGATGTAATCGTCTCCCTCAGGCAGCTCGGAGAGAGTAGTCGAGTATAAAGCGGAAGGGATGATGAGGGAGGTCGAGGCAACGATCATCAAAGACGACATGATCTGAGTGACATCGACGTTGAAGGATAGCGTCTCTTTGCCATATCCTCCACCCAGGAAGCAGCATCCGAGAACCTGTACGAAACCAGAGTAAGTGGATCAAGGAAAACCTCAGTCCAAAACTATGTCTCTTACCAGAAGAGTTCCGGAAAGAATACTGCCAACCATACTCGATTGAACAATGTTGATCTCCCCTTGAGTTACAGCCGTAATTCCCACCTACAGAATTGTCCGGTGTGGTTAGCGACCGGGGCCAAACGTCGAGCAACGGGAAAGAGAGTTGAGTTGGGCTTACTATCATCTCTACCGCATTTCCAAAGGTCGCATTAATCAGTCCCCCCACGGTCTGTCCCACACTTTTGGATAATTCTTCAGTCGCAAAGGAGAGCAAGGAAGCTAGGGGAAAGATGGCTAAGAAATTCAATAAGAACACAGCTGATGGTTCCCATCCTCGAGCACCGGCGAAAATGCCCAGGAAGACAAACACCAGCATCACATTTGCATAGCTCGAGAAAAGAGTAACCTGGACGGCATGCCAGGCATTTCTCTGGGCAGCACCAGCCATGATTGAGGGCGTGGTTGAGGAGGAAGAAAGTCCACAAGAGGGGATGGGGGTATGGACTATCAGTTGATAGCCAGACAACGATAATACCATGGGGAGTGTCTCATACCTTACTTGGTACGTTCTTGTCAATACCGTATATTACAGCTGCGGGGAACCTTGATTGGTAGAAATGTGGATGCCTAGCGATGAAGCTTCACGCTTCGGCCCTGCAGAGTGGGGACGGGATGGACAAGGCAACCAGTGAGAAAATGACACTCTGGCCCTGTAGGGCTGAACGGCCCGTAAACTTTCCAAACAGGAACCGTACCAGTGTTTCTATTTGAGGCTCACCGTATTTCTAGTTTCCCTCTGGCGTACATCCATATGTTCGGTCCTAATGACCGCCACCACAGTCATCCAGCAGATCCAAAAGTAATACTCGCGGTTTTTCTAGACTCCATTCACTGTCAGCGAAGGTGACAACATGCAATCGGTCAGGCACAGACACCAGCAGCTACCTCCCTTAGATAGCATGTCTGCTGTATCGCCGAATAATTCCCTTCTCTCCCCCATCCCTAGTACACCTTTGAGAGTGGCCCGCCAACAATGGCGTCCTTTCCACCGAGCGATCGTCAAAATTGGCAGTCATCAGTGTGTGAAAGCAATGCTGGCTACAGTCCCTATTGGAATCATCACAGCGATCCTGGGCGGACCATCTCAAGTGGTGTTTATCCTGAATCTTACGGCATTGATACCACTCACCACCCTGCTTACAATATCCATTGCCGATTTGTCTATGGAGACTGGGCGCGTGGTCGATGAAATGCTCAAAGCGACCGTTGGTAATGCAATTGAACTGATCCTGGGAGTTGTGGCCATGAACAGTGGACACTTGCGCATGATTCATTCGACCCTGATAGGAAGCATGCTCTGCTACATGCTTTTGGTAAGTCGTGCATCACTCGTCTGATAGCAAAGATATCATTACTAAGAAGCTCTAGGTGCCAGGGAGCTGCTTCTGTCTCACCGGTTACGATAAAGATCATCTCCATTTTGACCGCACCCTGATCAGCATTATGTCGTCGCTCATGATAGCCGTGTGCATGTCCCTTTTGATTCCAACGATTATGGTTACGTTTCCCTCTTTGGACACCACTTCTCCCCAGGCTTCCGTGACTCGGCTCGAGATTGTCTTTGTTTCACGTGCAGCAGCAATCGTACTTTTGGTTTTGTTTGGGGTGTTCCTTCTCTTCCAACTGAAGAGTCATGCGTCAATCTTTGACCTTGCCGAAGCATCTAGCGAAGGCCCTCCAGGTAGCCACTGTCTGAACGATCGTGGCATCGCGCAGGATCGGCCAGCAAGAATTTTCGCACCACGAAGCGCTTTGATTGCTCTTGTGACGGGAATCTCCTGCCTGATCATGTGCATTTTATGTATTGTTAAGAGTGCCGATAGAGTTGCACAACAGCTTGGCCTTAGCTCAGCCTTTCCCACCCTGGTGCTGGTTCCACTTATTGGCAACTCCGCGAGATATGTTTCCATTGTCATGGTCTCACGCCAGGGCCATGCGGAGTCCGCAGTGCGGGCCATCATCAACAGCATACTGCGTATTACTCTCCTTGTTATCCCCGTTCTGATCATCTTAGGCTGGGTCTTAAACCTGCCCATCACTCTGCAGATGGACACGTTTGAAGCGACCATGTTGTTTTTGGCTTCGATGGTGTTGATTCATGTGATTCAGAATGGGAAGAGTAATTATTTCGAAGGACTAATGCTTGTGGGAACGTGAGTCAGCGCTCCATCTTATCTACTTTACGAATTGCTAACCACCGCTTCTCTCCTCTAGATATATCATATCTGTTGCTGCTTTCTATATGCGTCCTGGAACAACCGACACCACAAAACCCACGCCTTAATTGAGGGCCTGCCATATACAACACGGACATGTAAAGGGGCACTGTGATATATAGTTCATGTCTTGACATTTACTGATAAGTCAGCGCAATACTGCGATGTTTCCATGAAGTAGCAATTCCATCTCCTCAGCGGACCCAGAAGGCAAGCGCGATTATCGCGTATCTAAGCCAATATATCAGTCACAAGCTATAGATAAGCTAAGAAGAACAGAACGGGAAAAGACGTACAGCCCAATCAGCAGACTCCCATGAAGATACGTATACTTAGCGTCCTTCAAAACTTGGTTCACAACCAGAATAGCGAAGAACAGGACCAACGTATGGAACGTCTCAAAAAAGAGCGTCATTGGCACCCCAATCAGCCATCCAAACATGACCAGGAACGGAATGGCAAAGAGTCCGATCTGCAAGATACTGCTGACAATGACGCTAATGGCAAAGTTTACATCACCGCCCCCGAACGAAGCGGCGATCACTGCCACACCTTCGGGGCAATTACTAGTGATGGGAATGAGAATAGTTGCAATAAAAGTTTTCGAAATTCGGGTCGCGGCCGATGTAGCGGGGACACTGGCAAGGAAGAAGTGGGAGCAGATAACGATTGAGATGCTTGCAGCGACAAGGGTGAGGATAGTTTTCCACAGGACCAGACTCTCCTTATTTTCACCTTGATCACCTTCGTCTTCTCGCGGAGTGTTCGGTTCTTGTTGAAATAGGTGTGCGTGCGTGCCTAATTGAAAGTAGAGATATCCGATATATAGCACCAGGAGCACAGTGGAAGTTCCACGGGAGAAGCTAAGGACTTGATCTTCCAAGTCCACCGAGGTAAAGGTTGCATATAAAACGGAGGGTAGAATCAACCCCACGGCCGTGACAACCATCAAGGAGGACAAGGAACCCGTCTGGGCCATATTGAAATATAGTATGTGCTTGTTGTATGAGGCTGATATCAGACAGCCGCCCATAATCTATACCATATTTGTTAGTCACATAGTCTGCCGACAACATTGGAACTTCCGAAAAGACCTAGAAAGAAAAGAAAATTGCAAGTACCAACCAAAAGAATATCTGACAAAATGCTCCCAATCATAACTGACTGAGCAAAATAAGTGTCTCCGCTGGCAACGGCCAGAATCCCAGTCTACAAATAGGAGGGTCAGTCAGCATGGGGCTACTCATTCGTGTTACCGTAATAGGCAAACAGAAAATCGCAGAGGAACAGGGACGGAAACACACGCTCAACTCGACCGCATTGCCAAAGGTCGCATTAATCAGTCCCCCGACCAAATCACCAAAATAATCGGATAATGTGTCCGAAGCGTCTGACACAACAGCGGAAAGCGGTAGAATCGCCAGAAAGTTGAAGACGGAAACAAGCACCGAGTTCCAGTTGAGAAGCGCTGCGATAACCCCGAGGGGAAGAAATAACAGCAGGCTGTGCACTGTGATCATAGCGTATTTCACCGTTGTTAGTGGCATGCGAATGGTGTTGTAATGCGGAGTGCTGGGTATGTGGTGATGGATGTCTAAGATGCTCTTCTTCGATATTTAATTGCCCTGCTGCAAATCATAGGTTGGGCTCTGGTAGTGTGTTCGATGATATGAGAAACAATGATATCGGGGGGGGTGAGGGAAAGAGTTGGTCTGGAAGGATAAATACACTGGGGTTTTCGATATGGTAATTACGATACCGTACATCAACAGGGGCTGTATTGAATTGATATAACAATTCGGCCCTTATCCATGATACTATTTCCGTATGTTTAGGCAGATTCCTCTGTGGGAGAGTTTGTGGATTTTATACATACATCTACGATAAGAAATCCGTCTCACCCCTTGGTATTCTCTATAAAGCAGCGTATAGAAGCTATACCCATCGTCTACCATATGTATACATCTTACCGCCGTTGATTAAATTCGGCTACAGCTTGGCCCTTCGCTGCATTACCTTCGGCATCTGAATAGCTTCGAACCAATCTTCGCCATGCGCAAGATGATCACGCTGAGTCATTAACGATCGTCTCTTGTTCCATGCAAGCTCCGACTCCCTGTACTTTCCCATCTCCTGGACCAGCCAGGCTGCACAACAGCTGGCCGTCTGATTTACGTCCTCGAATGGGAAAAGATGGCCACGCTCGGGTAGGAGAATTTCTTTGACCTGACCATGGGAGATACCACCACTACCCCCGACCCCCACACCGCAGGCCTTCATGGCCTCGCGGAGGTTGTCAATGCCAAGAAATGTTTTCGCTCCTAGAATCCAGAGCACAGGGGGCCTCAAATGGTGAATCTTTGAGAACGTGCTGCGAGGTTCAGGGCGATAGACAGGTCTGTTAACGTAAATATGATCCATATCCGGATGAACAGAGCGATCAATCTGAGTTTTCTCGTCTGCCGTGTGAGCCGAGAAATTAGAACGGTATAGACCTGCTACTTCCTGGTACTTAGTTGTGGTGAGAGTGACCGGCGGCTCAGAACGATCTGCGCCCTCTGGAATGGTGGGATACAGTGCAGTGGGGAGGTCACGGAAGCCGAACTTGACCATCAGGTCGAAGCAGCGACGGTCCCAGTGCCGCCATGTCTTTGCATGAGCTGATGCCGCAGCTTTTCTGTTTGGCCAAATGTCGGGCCGCCAAAGAGCATAGTTAACGGCGCCGGGCGGGTCAATACCGATGCCCCGACTCACCCCTTTCGGCATAATGGTGGGATCGAGGAAGACAAGGGTCGTAAACAGGCGCGGGTGCATGAGTGCAAGGTTGGCTCTGAGCAGTAATACTGACTTTTAGCTACTATGATCATTATAAGATGAAAGAAGGAGTCCATACAGGATATTCCCCCCAAAACTATGACCGATTCCAACAAGAGGCCGTGGCATCTGGTCGCGGAAGTGATTGATCATCAGAAGTAAATCGCGGGCAGAATCTATCCACGAATCTAGACATGGAACTTAGTACGGCTGTGGGGCTTCAAGTGATGAACGACTTACAGTCAAGGCTGATCTTATCTTCATTGAGTACACCACTCATGCCCATGCTTGGGGCATCTGCTATCCATATGCTACGAATATGGACACCATTTTGTTTTAACCGGTGATAGATTTCATCCCAGAGGGGCTCATAGAGTTCCTGTTTGTGATATTTTTATTAGGGAACATGCTCTTAGCTCGTGCGGTTAACAATATTTAGCCAGGTTCAAGGCCACGGGGCTCGGGCTCCTCCATCACTATAATTCTATAGGGTCATTCATACCTTGGGGTAACCACAAGCATGAGTCGCGATCACAGTAATGGCATCGGTAGAGATGGTATGACCTTGGTCCAGCGGCGTGTATTGTTTGACATGCAAGGACAGGACCTCTTCCTGACTTCTAACAGTGCTTCCGGGATATTCCCGGATATGGCCTGCCGGCGCAGTATGTTCCGTGACTTTGAAGATATCCGTGGACATTATGAAGCCTTATGGATCTGTGAATATTCGCCAAGGTACAATAAGGTATGAGATGGAAGGATCTCAAAAGGTTCCCAACAGCTGCTTCTTCTCCGCTCCGTAGTTGCGCTGACAGTGAGATGACCGATCACATTTAAAGGCGGTTCAGGAATCATAGGGATCCACCCACACAGCCGCACACACCGCTATGTTTGAATTATGTTGCGTCGGTACTTTACCAAGGACATGATATGTGCGTATTAAGATGTGATATTAAACATGTGCCGCATAGTTAAGTTCCTTTCTGCTCAATTTTCCCCATCAAGGCTGAATCGATCTTGAAATGTAGCACATTTCCATATGAAGATCATTTTGCATATCTGAGTTCAGGATAAACCTGGAAGGCTTGCCACTAGAAGTGTCTATCCCGGAGATATTTCATTCCAGCTATGCAAGGGATATGATTTCGTTGCCTTGGCTTCGGTCAAGATTGCGCGAGACCCAGTTAACAAGGAGGCAGGAAGCCGCTATAGTCGTGTCTGGATTCAATGATAGAGATAATGAGAATATGTCACTTCTGAAATTAATAAGCTGTTACCGTTTGTAGGAGGACAGTAGACATAGATTGATCAGATAATGTCGATGTGATGTTATTCATTTCAAGGAGTATATCCAAGCATTCCGAAGAGAGGTCCCGTGATCAACGACCGCTCTGTGCTGACTAAAGCTGATGCTGGCCAATTCAGGACTAGTCGCTTCTTGTCACCATGATTCGCTCCTTTACTCTTTGTCTTCAAATATGCTTGGTAATGGTGCCAAATGTCAAACTTTTACCTACTTACGGCAAAACACCTGGAAGCTCTCAATTTGCAGTACGGGAATTCTTTCAAACACATGATTAACATTGGTCGAATCGCCAAATCTCCAATATTCCAAATTACGGTGCGGAGTAGACCGCTACTACAGCCTTGGGGGAACAGACAGAACCATCGGCCGGGGACAGCCACTACCGCCAGATTATCCTATTCAATTTGCTTTTGTTCTAATGAATTCTAGAACTATATTTCATGCTTTGAGAAGGAGGGTTTCACGGTTGCACCATGTCTCTCACCCCACGCTAATCTTTCAAAGGCACAAAGGTACAGGACGAAGATCAAAAGACACCTATGGTCTATCATGCAATAGCTAACAATTCTGGTAGTGTAACATTATAATGGCACTGTGGTACAATCAGGAACAGGTCCTCGGCCTTCATTAATCTCCCGGCCATTCAATTAAGATTAATCACCACTGCCAAGCACAACTAAAGCCCCAACAATAATATTGTATGACCTAATGGCTACAGGGAGCTAATACGATACAACCATTCATTGGCTCTGAGACCGATGAAATCTGCAGGACCCCGCGAATTGCCGATATCTAGACTTTACTAGCCTTCTCTTCTCGCAAGCCGGATTGGTTCTGTAACGAGCGCTTCGCTGCATTGTTCATCACAAGTCAAAGTATATACCGGAGATAATGGCCATGAGAAGGCATATCACTGCTCTTTCTAGATGGCTTCAATTTGCTGAATTGTCACCGTTACTTACACCATGTACCCTCGATGGGTGTGAATAATGTTAGGCAAGGTAGATTAACTGAGAGTTTCACGCTGTGCACCGTCGGAGGACGGTAGTTAGTTAATGAAACGCCTAGCCAAAAAAGTGAGGATCACCGACAAAATTTTTCCGTTATTGGTACTCTATAGCAATGATATTCCATTCATCCTAGATCCACATCGGCGCTAAGTGGGGGACGTGTGGCCTGAGTATGATTCAAGGGCGATCGGGCCCCAGCTGATTCTGTCACAGTAGACTGCACACCCACTTGGATGTTCTGATAACTCAGATCATGGCAGTGACTGCATCCTCATGGAAGGGAATGCCGAAACCAAGCCATGTAACTCCAACTGAATGCAACATGACAGGCCCATATGGCGCCGTTAGCACTTCACGATACATCCAGCTGGGCGAAAGCTCACCGGGAAACGAAAGGTATAAATCTGAGCTGCAGGACGGCCATCGAGTCAGAAGAGACAGCAGCAGCATCATCATCATCATCATCATCATCATCATCATCATCATCGCACAACCGCAGCTATTACCATCGTGTATAACAACCTTCGAAGAACAACCATGCAGTTCAACTCCATTCTTAGCGTTCTGCTGTCCTGCGGCCTCGCAGCAGCACACATGCAAATGAGCTGGCCTTATCCCATGCGCAGTCCACTTGACCCTCAAAACAAAGGGTCCGACAAGGACTATGACATGTCAAACCCTCTCGACCAGTCCGGTACGGCGTTCCTCTAACTTCCCTATATATAAGAGTGGAATGTTTACATAACCTAGGTTCCAATTTTCCTTGCAAGGGCTATCACAAGAACACTCCCTGGCGCGCAACCGCGGAATACCAGGCTGGCGAGTCATATAACATGACGGTGGCCGGCGCCGCGACACACAGTGGTGGATCCTGCCAGCTGTCTCTAAGTTACGACGAAGGAAAGACCTTTAAAGTCATCAAGTCCATGGTGGGAGGATGCCCGCTCGAGCTCAAGTACGACTTCGAGATACCGAGCGACGTTGTCAACGGCCGTGCTCTGTTTGCTTGGTCCTGGTTTAACCTGGTGGGAAATCGGGAAATGTACATGAATTGCGCCAATGTTGAGATCAGCGGAGGGAGCGGCAGCAGGGAATCGTTTGGAAACAATTATCCGGATATATTTGTGGCCAATGTTGGAAATGGCTGTTCTACGGTGGAAGGAAAGCACACGGTGTTTGCGCATCCGGGAAAGCAGGTTACCTATGCGGATGGTGTTGATGCGTCCTCGCCTCCATTCCCCAAATGCTCTTGAAATCACAACCAATGGATGTTACACACGTTTGTACGTGATACATATTGTGAGTATCGGCAAGGCGGGACCATACTGGACTATGGTTGCCAAGTGTTGAAATAAGGATCAGTTGATCTGAGCAGACATGGTACAATTTTGTTCACATGAACTCTTTTGCTATTTTCTATACATCTGAGTGAAGTATATAATTGAGAGGTGGATCCCGTGAGTGACAGAACACCGGCTGTAGTTGTAAATGGCTAGGTATTCAGGAAAAAGACCCGAGAGCTACGCACCATTTCAAGCGACATGATCGCCGCCAATCATGGATCGATCGCATGTTGACAAGTTACTACTAGTGCTAGGCTGGAGGCAGGATGCAATTGCGGCGTTGGCAACAAGTCACTATCTAGGTATGGTGTCATGTGATAGGATCTGACTGGACCCTTTCGCCGAGAACAGCCGCTTACGGCCGGCTGGGGGCGGACATGAATACCGATTAAGTAAAATGGATCTCATCCCCGCAAACCAAGATAAGCATATATAAACCTTACAGAACCTCGTTATCATCTTGCGGATCTTTACTTTTCCTCGATCATCCCCTTGATATACAGTTACCGACTCGATTACCCCAGCAATATAGCGCTACAATGACTCAAAGTTCGACCTCCAAGGGAACAATAAAGGTTGCGGACTATCTGTTCGCCCGACTCTGCCAGCTCGGCATCCAGTCTATTTTTGGGGTTCCGGGGGACTACAACCTCAGACTACTGGATTTTGTGGAGCCATCTGGGTTGCACTGGGTTGGAACCTGCAACGAGCTGAACGGTGCATACGCGGCGGATGGATATGCTAGGATCAACGGCTTGGGGGCCTTGATCACCACGTTTGGTGTCGGTGAGCTCTCCGCCATCAACGGAATCGCAGGCGCCTATGCGGAAAAGGCTCCTGTCATTCATATTGTCGGCACGCCATCGCGTGCGTTGCAGGATGCCCGCACCTTAGTCCACCATACCTTCGCCGATGGAGAATACAACCGATTTGCGGCAATGCACGCCCAAGTCACGGTTGCTCAAGCGAACCTCATTGACCCTCGCACAGCGACAGAACAGATCGATTGGGCATTACAGCAGTGCCTGGTCCATAGCCGACCGGTCTACATCCAAGTTCCGGATGATATGGTTGACGTCATGATCCCGGCGTCAAGTCTCGAAACAAAAAAGATCGGATTACCTGCTACCCCGAGTCACAAGCACGAGACTTCAATTTTTACAACCGTGCTGGAGCGCATTTACTCTGCTAAGCGCCCAATGATATTTGTGGATGGAGAAAGCAGGGCTCTGAATATCCTCCCCCAGGTTGATGAACTAATTAAAACTACCCATTGGCCGACGTGGACATCCGCCTATGGAAAAGGTCTGGTTAATGAGCAATTAGATAATGTCTACGGTTTCTACGGTGGAAACTACGGCGCCGAGCAAGAGAAAGCATACTTTGACTCGGCCGATTTAGTCCTTGTGCTCGGGCCTCACTACAGCAACACTAATACGCTAGGCTTTGCCACAATCCCCAGACAAGAAGTATCTATCTCCTTCTCGGGGTCCACCATTCAAATTGGAAAAGATCTCCACAGAGACTTCTCAATCAAACAGTTCCTCACTCAGTTGTTGGAAAGTCTAGATCATAGTCGCATTCCGAAAATCAATGGAGCACCCCCTAAGCCCAAGGGAGACCTAAGTCATATCAACAAGTCTGATCTCATCACACAAGATGATTTCTACCGTTTTGTCGACCGACTCTTCCGCGAGGGAGATATCGTGGCTACGGAAACAGGGACAGCCTCTTATGGTGGACGCACATTTACTCTTCCCCCTAATACACGTATGTTTTGTGCAGTGACATGGCTGTCGATCGGGTACATGCTTCCTGCCTGTTTCGGTGCTGCTCTGGCGCAGCAAGAAACGAACAATTTTAAACCTTCCAACGGTGCTGGTACTGGCAAAGGTCGACTGTTCCTATTTATCGGAGACGGCAGTCTACAGATGACAGTGCAGGAGATAAGCTCGATCATTCGAGAGAAACTTGATGTCACCATTTTTGTTATTAATAACGCCGGGTATACTATCGAACGGGCAATCCATGGCCGGAACCAGTCATACAACGATATTGCCCCTTGGAGACATCTGCAAGCACTTAGCTTCTTTGGCGGCAGTGAAGAAGACGCCGCGAAGAACACTTTCAGCGCAAGAACCTTTGGGGAATTAGAAGAAGTGCTGCACTCGGACCGGATCCAGAAAGGCAATGGGCTTAGAATTGTTGAGGTTCACATGGGTCGGGAAGACTGCCAAGGTCTCCTGAGAACCCTTATGAACAACCAGATCGCACAAGATGCAAAACAATAAGTTATACTAGGGAGTAGATTACTAGGTATTAGATTAGACTAGAATCCGTTCCAAATTCTTACCTGATCTTAGCTGCCATGACATCATTGCATCATCCACTAGCCACCGTGGCTGATCATGGGGCTTATCGACCCGGACCAATATTAATCCAGAAAATTCTCATAGCCGAGCAAGGCCCACGTCCCAGCAGGTCCACAAAATCCGGCAGAGACAGCAACATTATAGGCCATTGACGATGTCGCAGGAACCGAGTCCACTCTCACAAGTATCCTCTACGTCATGGTCTAGATTGGATTCTGTAATCCGGTTTGGGGTCGCCACGGCTATGAAGCAAACTACTACTTATTGCAGGCATTTCAGCCGGCCCTGGTTCCACCAATTGTCGCAATTCACCCATCATCATTGGAGTCCTTCTTGAATCAAGCGCAAGTCACCATGACCAACCCAACGCGAAAGATTGTCTGTTTCTCAGGTATAGGAATCCTTTACCCCATGTGCCATGGCGTGCGCTAATCCCCTTTAGACTTTGACGGCACGATTTTCATGCAAGACACGGGCCATGTCCTCTTCGATAACCTGGGGTGTGGCGAGAAGCGCCGTCAGGTACTCGACGAGCAGATCAAGTCCGGTGAGCGATCATTCCGGGAAGTCTCCGAGGAGATGTGGGGGTCGTTGCGGGTTCCGTTTGAGGATGGGTTTGAAGTGATGAAAAAGGAGCTGGAGATTGACCAGGGCTTTAAGGAGTTTCACCAATTCTGCATTGACAACGGGATTATTTTCAATGTCATTAGTGCTGGATTGAAGCCCATCTTGCGGAAAGTGCTGGATACTTTCTTAGGCGAGGATGAAGTATGGCACCCGATCGCTGTCAACTTCTTGAGCTGTGAATGTTAATATTCTCGCAGTCATCACGAATCGACATTGTCGCAAATGACGCACAGATCAACCCCGATGGCTCGGCATGGAAGCCGATCTGGCGACACCAAACCGAACTCGGCCACGACAAGGCCCTTTCCGTGAAAGAGGGTCGTGCGCAGGCCGAAGAATTGAGCGATGAGAACGAGATCCCCCTCATTATTTTCATCGGCGACGGAGTCTCCGACCTGGCGGCCGCCCGGGAAGCTGATGTGCTATTTGCCCGGAAGGGACTCCGGTTGGAGGAGTATTGCATTGAGCACCAGATTCCCTACATCGGCTTCGATAGCTTCACCGACGTGAAAAAAGAGGTAGAGAAGATTATGAAGGAGGATCAGGAGAAGACTGGCGGTGTGGGTAAACCGGCTCGGTTTAACCCCCGCGCGAACATGTGGAGACGGATCTCCAGCAAGCAAGCAGTACGTTGCAACTTCCCGATGATATCGATGATTTGGAGCATTCACTGACCGTCCGACTGCAGGTACCCAAGTTTGTCGCCGCGACCCCGTCGAAAGAAGAAAAGATGTTCCTTTGGCCGGAGAATTTCTCTCAGTATCAACCGAAGCCTGTTCCGGAACATGTGGCTTCTTAGAGCGCGCTTTCAACCCAACACTGCATGACGTGGTATATGCAGTATAGATATAGATACCGATGAGGGTCGAGGAAGATTTATGACCCTTACATTTCAGGCACAGTGTACATAGGAAAGACTCACGTTTAATAATGTCAAACTGGGCGAAATAGAAATGCTCCCCAGAAAATCGCAAGTGATACTCCATGCGTACATCGAAAGTGTCACACACGCCATACTTCATAACCAAGCACTGCTTGGCCAACGCTAAACGTCTCAGCCTCAGCAACCCTCAAGGTCGAGGGGCACACCTTCATGGCTGATGGCCAGAACCGAAGTGTATGCCAAATGCAGATTAGCGCTTAGGATCCACAAGGCCGGCACAGCCCCCGAGACCCGCACGCTAAAATTGAAGAACGAGGCTTATGTTGGATTCAGCCCAATGACCGTCCGTTGCGCCCCTGACGAATTGGTTTCCTCATTCGGTAAACTACGAGATATCGAAGAGGGAAATGAGGTATAAAGTCTGTAGGACAGCTGTGGTTTCTCTGTTCTAATCCCCCTTCTTGATTTACATTGAAAAAGCGTATCGTATCTGTGACTCATTTATTTCTATAGGACAGCAACATCATGCTTCGCGGAAAGGCTATCAAAGGTGTCGCAGCCGGAATTGGTCTAGCATCCGAAAGTATTACAGCATACAAGGCCAACAGACGCGAGAAGAAGGCTCAAAGCTCTGATGGATCAGAGACCGATAATGCCAATGTAACGACAACCGACGACGAATTCGCTCGCCACGAAAGGGTAGTCGAGGAGCAACACGAAGAAGACTGGGAACTTGACGAATTACAGGAGGAATTAAATAGCACTTCGGAGACAAACAAAGCCGCCACAAATCAAACCCCAGAGCAACTGGCCGAGTCGTTTCTACAAGCCTATCCACAGCCACCACCATATACGCCGACGTCCAACCCAAGACTCCCGTATCCGGTGGTTCTTCCGCAGCGACGGCCTAAATCGCGGAAGCGAGGGTTCATCAGAGCGTATGCACCTGCACTGGAAGACTTCGGCATTGACCAAGCTATGTTTCTTGATTTCTTGGAAACGTCCAATCGTGCCTGTCAGGCGACTCCGTGGTTACACGCCATCAACCTGGCAGGAATTGGCACTATGTTTTTGCCTAGTGCGATTGGAATAGCGGTTAGTATTGCAATCCAGCTGACCACTGATGTTGCGATAGCAATGGACGCAAGAAGAAAGTATGTCTTCTCTCGATTACATTGGCTTTGCACAAGGGGATATCGCTAACTGAGTACAGAACGAATTCATATTTTGACAAGATCAATGAAGAGGTGTTCCGCCCTCGTGGTCTCTATTGTCTCCTTATGACATGGAAGCCAGAGTCCTCGTCGACAGTCACCAGCTTTGATCTGAACTCAACAGTTGTCACGTCACTTGACCGTGGTGGGTCAGGGACATTCAATAGGGTGAAACATATGTTCAAGTCCTCGCACGGCAACACTTACGGAGATATGCCATTCCCAGAAACCGCCCCCCTCATCTTCCCAGATCTTGACGAGTTAGCCACACAGGGTGTTGATGGCGTGGCCAAAATAAAGAATGCCAAGTCGTCACGCCGAGAATTTGTAGCCGATTATCTTGATCGGAGGTCACAGGCTCAATTCGTAGGTTCATCCCATGACAATCTACAACGCGCTCTGACAATAGCACCAGGAAATGGAACATCCCGACAACTCTCTGAATAAGGCACCAAAGCCCCAATTCACTTCCCGCTACGCCGATCCCAGTCACCCAGCGAGTAGTGGATCGGCTCTTGGACTGATCACTGGCGGATATATTACCGGGGGCCAACTTAGAGACCTTCGGGGCGGTCAGCGACGAGACAGGTTAGGCCGAGGCCAGGAATATGAACCACGGGGTATACGAGAGCGTCCCATTGGGCCAGTGGGAGCTCTAGCGGCTACTGTACGCTCTATTAGAGCTGGGCGCTCGTCGGCTGAGCCTCACCGAGATCTTGGGGAAGGGCCACACGATGAAGAATATCGCAGACGATCTAGCGGGCGAGTGAGTTCCCGTAACCCACGTGAGCGGCTGCAAAACCGAGGGGGGCCCATTGGCGGTATCCAGAAATTCCTGAAGAGTGTGAGTTCTTGGGCATCAGCTCCTACGTACTATTGCTAATACCGGCATTTAGAACGTTCTGTACATGATGATCGTCAACCTTCCGTCAGAAGAAGAGATGGCGCAGGCCCGAGCCGCCTTGAGGTCGTAGCTGTATATACATGAGGACTATTGTCTTTGGCTGGTTATAGGAGATATGATGCAACTTTGATCATGTTTAGTATATAATAATTAATTGTATGGCAAGTAACTGTCTCCATCCGATAAGACCTTTGCCCACGTGGCTAAGGGATGACGAGAGTAGGGCAGTACGTCATCTGCCGTCCAAAAAGACAGTGACCTCCCAAACCCTAAACCGTCGAACCCAAGCAAAGACACTTAGCAGCCCGTTGGAATAACGTGTGTCCATATAGAATACCAAGCGATGCCGGATTGGCCAGTTCGTCTATGAATCATGCTAGCAACTCCGCCCCCACTTGCCTGGCCGAGGCTGGACTTATGTATATTATATTATAAATACCCCTCCATGATCATCCCCATGAGCTTCATATCCCATTCATACTCACTTTCACTATACTAACCCTACTCCAACGCAACTGCAACGCCTCCCCAATCGGAAAAAAAAAACAAGCAGAAACCCACCCAGCAAAATGGTCTTCCAAGCTCTCCTATACGTAACCCGCAAAAGCGGCACCACCCCCGCCGAATTCCAAGCCCACTACGAAACAGTGCACGTGCCACTCATCCAAAAGCTGGCAGGCGCAGACTTCCCTCTCGCCCACAGACGTCTCTATCTTGCACGCCCGGCACCCGGCGAAGACAACAGTTTCCCGGCGGCGGTGCTGATGGGCGCCCAGGAGGATTTCGCCTTCGATGCGGTTGTGGAGTTGACGTTTAGGGATGAGGCGGCGTTTAAGGTCTTCTTTGCGCGGAGACAGGAGCCCGGGACGAAGGAATTGGTGGATGCTGATGAGGAGACGTTTTTGGATCCGACGAAGCTCAAGGCGGTGGTTTTGGGGGAGGTTCAGGAGACGACCAGTTAATGTAATGTTAGAGTGTATAGATGAGGGAGTTTTATGGTCGTTGTCAAAATGACTACATTGGGATAAGGGATCCGTGCTAGGGACGCAGTTAAATGCATGTAGTGCCGGTGCGGAATTAGCCTTGCCCGTCGGAAGACCGATGATCAAGCTAGTGGTGGAAAAGCACCATCTTAGCGCCGTTGGTGGATTGAGGGTCCAGCGAGGATTCAGGTTAGCACTGCTGGCTTGTAATTTGTTTTCCCAAATGGCCCCCACCGCCACTTGGAAACTTCTCCCCTGAAATGTCTCGAGATACCCTCATACCGGCCAGGCCATGAATCATGATGCTGCTACACTCTTGGAATCCACCGCGCACCGGATCCCCGGGTCTGCTGAAGACCACGGCGTATCTTCTTCTCCTGCAAGCAGTCAAAATCACCTCGGCTACGCTCTGCTACACACCCGACGGCACAATCTCGAATGATGTACCTTGTAATGTAACGGCCTCGGTCAGCGTCTGCTGTCAGGAAGGATTTATCTGCACATCAAACCTGCTCTGCCAACCCCAGGCTGGTGGGATGGAACGGACGGGAACCCCCTACAATTCATCCGCGGAACCTGCACGGACAAATCCTGGTCATCGTCATTATGTCCAGGTCGATGTGTAGCTGGTAAGTCATCGAGCTAGTCGCCCAATGAACACAATGGACAGATACTGATATAAACTAACTTTTCCAACAGAAAGCGTCAGCGGCGGAGAATGGGTCATGCGATGTGGCAATACCACAAACAATTACTGCTGCTCCGCGGACGACTGCTGCACCAATAAGTCCTTCTCCCAATTTTCCCTGGACGAGCCCACGGTGACTGCAACGGCCGGAGTGGTGCCATCAACAACGGTGCACGCAACAACCACGACCTCAGCCCCGACAACAACCTCGGCATCGACAACCTCGAGCCCCACACAAACTGCATCCGATGATAGCTCTGGAGGGGACTCGTCGAATTCAAAGTCGAAAACAATCGGGATAGGAGTTGGTGTCGGCGTTGGTGGTGGAGTCGCTTTGCTGGGGTTGCTGGGAGGGTTCCTGTTTATGCGACGACGGAAGGCTAAGCAAGCGGTGCCACCGCAACATCCTCCTCTACCAGTGCGTTATGAGGCACAGGGATCCTTTCCGCACGGCCAGAAGCATCTGCCACCGCAGGAGCTGGACTCCCAAGATCCGCGGGTACTGGCCGAGCTGCAAGGGACGACTGGTCATACATAGGGATACGCAAGGATTTTTGTAATCGGGTACAGGGAATGACGATTTCCAAAATGTATAATGGGCATGGATGCCACGTTCGCGTGCTACAGCGTGGTTCTTATGTATGTTAATGAGCTTGGAAGAACTTGTGACCTTAGCGAGAAGAATAGCCGCGGTTGATCAGTGATTAGCGCTTGCGATGGCTGCGGAATGGTACAGGAAACCTTATGAAAGAACTGTGGTGGGCAGTAAGTCAGTAGCTCAGTTGGTATATACTATTATGCTATACGGATCCGTATAAAATACAAAAGATGTATGTACAAGTATTTTGATAGAAGAGTATCACTGCAATAAGGCATGTCAGGTGGAAACCTAACACACAAGAGTCATGAATCATTGAATATTGCTGGTATATTTAAGACAAGTCAATGGGCTGGCTAGTGGTATGCACGGTCCGGTAATTCCGAAACCCACTCGGTGGCCTGGGTTCCAGGTAGTTCTTTCGGTGTTTGTGGGGGTGGAGGCTGGGTCCATGGTGGAATCTGCGCAAATGTCGTTTCTGCCACTGGTATCGACCTCTTTCGTGACTGGGACTGGCGATATTTAAGCCAGGTAAGCACCGCAAGCAGTGCAATCGCTGGAACCCCGATGCCCACACCAACGCCAAGTCCTACTTTAGCAGATGGATCGAGGCCAGATTGAGAGGACGACGATGCTTGGGGAGTCTCGGTAGGCGAGGTCTCAGTCGGAGCAGACGATGTGGTGCTTGTTGTCGACGAGCTTGTTGACTTCAGTTCGGACGTAGAGGTTGCTGTATACGAAGTCGAGGTGCTCGAGGTACGCGGTTTGTCGGTTATATTAAAATAATTCGATGTAAGTCTGAAGCCTGGACTGGTCGGATTGGCGTTGATCCAGAAAAAGAAGATCGGCGAGTCTTCAATGCTGGCGCCGTACGTTTGTACCTTCCAGGTGAAATTTGTGACCCCAATATCTTCAACCTGAGCTTCATATTTCGTCATCACGTCAGTGCCATTCAGCCCCCATGCAAGGATAACTATGAACAGCAAGATGGGAACACTCACTATAGATATTACCCAAACTAGCTGCCATTTCCTTACCAAGCGACTGATGCCAAAGAGAGATGTTGAACGTAGTCCAGGTTGTCATCCAGGAGACCACTTGCTGCTCCCCCAGGACCCAGACGGGATTTTCAGCTGAATTTGCGGCCGGTGGATTGACAAATCTGTTATTACTTGTCCCATCTCCCTGTGCGACAACTCTCTCTAGTCCGTATAGTAGAATGATTAGACAAATGCGCAAAAATGCGCTGGGGAGCCTGCGACCGTTCATGGTGGCTCATAGGAGGGGGGAGAGAGTGAGAAGGAAGATAGCTCGCGTGGAGGATCGGCGAGAGAGGGATTGAATGCTTAGGCGCTTTGAGTCTTGTCGGCTTCTAGGCGTAATCGTGCGGTCTGTTTGGGAATAACCGCCCAAAACCAGCGCCTGCAGGGTGACTGCATTAGTGTTGTTGAAGACTGGCTTAGTCGAGACTCGGTGTCAGTCTAGGGCTCGGATGATTGGTGATCGTTTGCTGCTAAGGGGATAGCCAAGCCTCCGGCCTGCGGGCTAATCCGCGCAAGCGCCGCCGTCGAGAATAAATGGTCAATTGAACCCTATCAGAATGAGTTTAAGAAGACCCCTGCATTTTAGTTAATGAGCAAAAGATTGACGATGTGTCAGATGTGCTATGTATAGCCTTGGTGATTGGAAAGTCCACTGCATTCCACCAATCATGACGTGCGTGCTTGACGTGAGGTAGATTACCATGCTTTTCTATGGAGAGATAAAGAAAAGACGGTGATAGAAAAAGAGCCCTAGGAATCGTAGTCAGCATACGCCGGATATTGTATATTATACTACACTCTACATCGAGCCCGTTGGGGTTTCTGTCTCCAACCAACCTTCGTCTCTAGATATCCAGCGCCCTCTGCACTGGGCCAACCGGACCAGCCAGTCTTCAGACTTCGATAATCGATGGAAAAGGAGCGATCCATCTCAGCCAGCAATCCTGGCAATACTGACTGAGCCCCACATCATGTTTAGGACCCCACTCGCCGGTGTCAAAGAAAGGGCCCAAAGAAGCTTTTCGGCCCCAAAATAAATGATAATATCTAGGAGCACATCGGAGTACTCCTTCAGCTTAGTTCATCAAACGAGTATTGCTAGCAGCACCGACAGGTGGGTCTCAGTAGTAGAGATCTCTCGATGATCGGTGAATTGGGCCTGGTCGGCATTTTATCCCCTATTAATGGGGCCAGGGGGATCCGAATCTTCCTCTTGTGAGGCCTTCCATCTCCAGATGGAATGCTGAGAAGCAGAGGCAAACCTTGGTACTGCCATTTCAGATTAAAACTCCAATCCGCGTTATGGCTCCAGATGAATGCGGTGGATATTTGGTCAGTCACAGTTCTATGGCAGTTCAAGCCCACCAATGGTCCTTGATATCAGGGTATAGGTCACATATTTGTCGTCCATATTCCAGGACTACATTCGTTTGTGCCAGTCAAATACCAAACTCTTACCTGTGACAGAGTTGGATACACAATGTCGGAGGGCCTTAGCGTGGACATTGTCAGGGAAACTCCACCCATAGGCTCCAGGCAAAACTTCAAACTGTGATACTTACGCCAAGTATCTCATTCTGCACTAGATGTACATGACCCCGTGTTGTTGGTAATAGTCTATTCTGGCATACCGAGTATGTGGGAGCGACCCATATTAAACGAGAATTATACAGATTAGAACAACTACATGTACCAAAGGCCGGTTCAATAACTGGCCATCCTAATGTTGTTAAACATATTCTAGCCAGAGACATTGGCGTACAGAATCTTTTGAGGATGTGACAAGTAACTGGTCCAGAGCGGTCTTTGAGGTACCTCGGTGACACAGGCGGTTCAGACACTCTAGGGGCGTGGTTTGTTATACTAGGGCACGGAATGATGCCATTTCCCTTTATTGTACTTGAGATTGTGCCCAACGTACAGCTCCCAGACTCGATGTTGGTTGGTTTCGTTATTCCCTAGGTAAACAGGCTGTTCTTTTTTGATAAAACCAGCTTTCCCTATGACAGGGCCCTGGTCAGAGCGACGATTTCCATCACAGCCAATGGTCATCATAGGTAGCGAGGCATAACCTAATCCGACATGGGAGGATACCACCATGCTGTTTTCAACCAGTAGACACACCTCCAGGTTACCAGGGTAGGGCTAGCCAGGGTCTTATGGACACCAACTTATATTAGCCAACCGGGGCACGAGATGAAATTAAGTGACAAGGGATCTACCAGGTCACGAACGAATTACGTCTCCAGCTCCGTCCACCATCAAGGCACGCTTAACACACATGATGCTTGCCGCTGAACGTAGAGGGTTGCACGTGTGTCTCGGGGGATATGGCTAGTGCATTCACCATTTCTATGTCGTTTGTCGGTCAGTCAGATTATTCCGTTTTCATTGAACAGTTTAGGTTAGAGTCCATCAGCCGCAATGGCACGGTAATACTGGCTATAAATATCGTTGGTGGGGTTTGTTAGTGAGTGCCAGGTTGCTTGGCGGAAATAGGGCACACTGTTATATAAGTCCCCCTTACTGGACTGAGAGATGCTGTGTGATATACTGCAAGGCTCGAGAGCAGATAATTCCTCGAACGCGAGTGTTGGACAAGTGTGACATAGTTCCAAACTTCGTCATATTGGGGGCTCAAATAAGAGGAATGACTTGCACCGTAGCTAGATCCATAGTCCGGCGCACTTTTAAATTCCCCGCTCATCACTTGCAGAACTACGAGAACCACTTATTGAGGAACTGATGGATCCAAACCCAAGTCAGCACGTGTCAGAGGTGGAAAACCCAGATTCGACTGCTCGATTGCTGCCTGAGGAGCAGAGCTTGCAGCGGAACAAGTTCCAGCAGCTTATATATACCTGGAACGCACTCCTGACTGACTCGTGGTTTCCTGAAACAGCCGCAATGATCTTTAGCGTTGCCTGTTTTGTTGCTATTGTTGCTATAGTCAGAGCGTTTAACGGGAAGCCAGTACCGGTTTTCTCGCGCTGGGTGACACTGAACGCCGCTGTTTCAGTGTTAGGGACAGCATCCAAATGCTCTCTTCTTTATGTGGTGAGCCAGTCGATTGGGCAATGGAAATGGGTGTTATTGAAGACCGAAAGGCGGCAACTACGCTGTATTCAAACCATCTGAATTGGGTGTCGACACGGGAATCAACGACACCATCCACTACCCTGAAACAAAGCTAAAAATTAAACATGTAACCAAATGCGCCATATCATATAGGAACTACAACATTACTGTTTCACACGGTACTCCTACAGTTACCCTCACCAAGCCAGACTGGGGCCGCGTCTTCGTGGATCTTCAAGCTGATGATGATTATGAACTCAGGTGCTGGACACCAGAGCGAGCCTTGAGCAGAACATCGACCCAAGAGGTTTACCTCCGTAACCCTACTAATGGTTCGAACTACTCGATCTGTTACGGTCTCTTTGATCTCAAATCGAGATATCTTCCTTTGTGTCAAGGCTTTATGAATATTTTCTCTAGGGCCACTTACTGGAGAGGGTTGCAGGACTCCACAGAATCGAAATGGACATTCAAGGCCGCTAGACAGGTTATTTACCTTGAGCAGGAAATCAGTCTCACTACCTCCAGGATACTAGAGCTTGGCCTTGAAGAAGCGACAAAAAACGTTGCTGCATCTTTAACCAAAGATATTCTTGATAATAGCACTGACACTGTACACGGCACCGTGTTCATTACTGAAGACCATATATACTTTAATTGGTTGTGGAGTATTTTCCCCACGTTGGTTATTACTGCTGGCGTGGCATTCTATATAGCAACAGTATGGGCCAGTCAGCTCGAAGGGGTTGGCGTGTGGAAGGCATCTACATTGCCCGTGCTATACAATGGAATTGAACAAAGCATATCGAATGGTCATCACGACCTGACAACTATCAGCAAGATGATCTCCATATCTCAATTGACCGAGATTCAACTCCAGTCATCAGATTCGAGAGGAATTGTATTACAATAATTCAATTCGATCCGGTCGATAGTCTGTGAAGCCACCATTTCACGGAGGCCTATCATCCCTTTGCAGGGCTGATAGCAGCGTGGTTAGGTACCATGATGTACGATCAACTTATTCTTCCCATATCGGTAGGGCATACTTCAAAGGGTGGTTGGGCCTATAAAACCTCTGTTACATTGCTGTCATGGTGTCTGATTCGCTACACCATGTGGGTTTTCAATTGACTCCAAATCTGTAACGCAACTTGAAAAAATTGTGTATACTGCTCTCCTGTATACAAGGTTTGGATGCAAGATGTGACTGCAAATTGGTCTGCCGTGCCTTGATGGGATGGCTATTCTTGCATTGTCGACGTAGGATCAGTTACCATGCATGTTTGGCCGTTTATAATTGAAATTGACTTTTCAAGTTATCAAGCCTTCTAGAATCATTCTGCTTGACAGTAATTCATTTTTTTAATGGCTTCAGTGTGGAAACTGCCAACATATCACATAGTATCACACTATTGATTGTTCAGAGTGCCTTTTCAAATTGCTTACATATATATGCAATAGAATAGGATAGGGTGCACAAGTTCTGATCATCACTAAATCCTGATTATCCGAATATTGCGCATAGATTATATCCCTGAATCCAGAAAGTCCGGAACTTAGTAGACTTCAGGAGATATATATGGCAAGGCGCAACTCTTAAGTCCTCGATTTCGGCTCTGCAACTACGTCACCAAGTCTCCTTTTATAAAAAGGCTGTTTATGCTACGAGAGTTCTCGCACACTTTGCAATGCTTTGAGATGGACATGACGCTTGTCGGCTGAATTTTGTGCCGGATTACCTGCTAGATCCCAATCTTTGCTTTACCAAAGTCTGGAAATGAGGACTGTGTTCTTCGCCGCGCTGGGTCTACTCGCTGGAGTCTACTTGTAGAATGTCAGAAGACGCAGTCTTCCCTAGCCTAGCGTGGGTTAGGAGAAGAATATCCCAACATCCACATATCCTGCCTGATCAAAACACTTAAGATGCCATGCTCAACTCAAACTCCTATCTAGGCCGGCCGCGCCATGACCGCCATCTCCATGGTAATACCGGGTCCGAAGGCAGCGACAATCACTTTGCCCCGTCCAGATTCTGGGGTGTCTTGTTCCTTGGCAAGCTCGTTAATAACGCTGATGACAGTGCTCGAGCTGGTGTTTCCCCTCAAGCGGTAAACATCATAGGTCTTTCGCAGGTGGTGTTCCGTAATACCCAGGGCGCTCTGTGCAAGAACCGCGATACTGTAACCTCCCGGATGTAAGGCCCAGTCATAGGAAGAAGGATCAAAATTAGATTTGTCAGAACATAATGAAGGGGTAGACGCTATAAGGTCGTGAAAGCCGGAAGGAAGCGCCGCTGAAGTCTGTCCGGGGACATCCTTCGTGATCACTGGATTGTACCCTGTGTGTATGTTAGCTAACTCCCACTTCTGGGTAAAATCAGAATATCAGTTGCGTACCATTGGGGTGGATATTGAACTGGAGGCTAGAAAGAGAATCCTCGAGGAGAGTTGTGCGAGAGTTGAGAATATTCCAGAGAGGAGCTCGTTCAAAGGTTTCGGGGCCAATCCCATTGCTCAGCACCATAGCACTAGCGCCATCGCCGAAAAGGGCCATGGCAACGTTTGCCTCTTGGGTTTTGACAATATCCTCCAGCATTGAACGGAAAAAGATTGTACAAATCTCGCACGCAACAACGAGCGCTCTTCCTGGCCTTCCTTGGAATGCTGCTCCAAGAAGAAGTTCATTTGCCGTGCGTAGAGCAGAGACGCCACCTGCACAGCCAACGCCATGAAGGAGAGTACGTTGCACATTTTTGTGGAGACCTAGCCTCTCACAAATCATGTAGTCCAGCCCTGGATTGGCTGTGTTCGTACATGTAACTACGACAATGTGGGTGATATCGTTTAAAGAACCATTCCAGTCCGCAAGTGCTTTCCTCGCTGCCTCTTCTGCGACTGGGACACCATATTTTCTGAACAGGGCATCACAGCCAGCAACATCTGGGAGCTTTGGGCCACTCCAGTAGGGGTCGTCCAATGGCACGGCAGTATAGCGGTACTGTATTCTTGATTTTTCATTGATGTGCAAGGTCTTTCGTATCCTGGTTATATGAAATCAGTACCCACAGTTCCCTCTAGTACAGCAGCATAACTTCTTACGCTGGGTCGTTAGGATCATGGGCTGCTGAAATTAGCTTTTCGAGTTCGTCAGATGGGAACTCGTATGAGGGATAATGGGCGCCCGTTCCAACAACAGAGACAACACGCTTTGATAAAGGGACATCATTGTGGATTCTGAGCTCTGGCGGAGGAGTACCATGTAATAGGGGCGCCATGATGCCTTGGCCTAGGACGAAACCCGGGTATAAGCGGTTTTAGGAACAGATATTCTCGGAAATGAAGTATGAAGCGGGCGTCCCAGTGTTATTGAAACCTGTTGGAAGGAGTTTTGGCGTATGCTGCTTTGAATATTCTTTTATCGTCAACTAGACTACATATGCAGCAGATCAGCGAGGAAGCGGCAGTCTAGATCCGGACTGGGCTAACCATTAGATGCCTGATATGGATAAGGAATAAGAATAGTTGATACTTATGCTATAGAAGAGATTCCTAATATAATTATCGGACAACTAGGCAATATTCGGTATTGGTTAGTAATAAGGGCCTAAAACGAAAGGGTCAAAGTTGAGGGTAAATGAAAGGCTCTTCTATCTAGTGGCCCACGCCGCTTAAATACTGCGCAGGGTTTTATGGCTAGTGGATAGGTAGGCCGCTATCAGCTTGGCTCATCTCGTATAAATATATGATCTAGACCGTTTTAGTATCTAGCCGTGTTCAATGGTTGATATAAACTGCTATTTGTCTGTAGCGGCCAAAGCTACATCAAATCAAGTCATGTATATCGTAGCACTGACACGACACAATGGAGGGGTATTCCTGGCATTTTGGAAATGGTATATAAGGTCACACATTCATGCATCCTGTTGACTAATCTCCCCCCTATGTAGGTATAGCTTTTCCCCAACACAGCTGTTGGTTTGTATCTAGCGCACAATCTAAGTCATAGCTCACAGTCCAAGAACTGAACACCAGAGCAATTCCTGAGACGCCACAGAAGACTGCCCAAACAATGCATGCGTATGCTGTCAGTGTATGTTTTCTTGACCTGTAATTTGTCAGTCCATCATTCTGGAATACAACACGGCCAACGGCAGCTCCAATGGTCTGGCCAAGGGCAAGAACAACGCTAAACAGCCCCACTGCAATAGCCAAGCGTTGGCGGAGGCCTGAATGGCATAGCCGAGTGCCAGGAAAAGTATCCCTCCCGTGATGGTATTCCGGAATATCCATGCAGCTATTGTAGTGCACACTTTGATAAGGCAGAGGATGTCCATACTAAAAGTCGTTAGAGCCCATGCCAGCCAGATGGCCCATCGATGTTTCGCTGTGGCTATAATCAGAGATCCAACCACTAGTACACGTGGGGCTACTGTCAAGGTCTCAGGGAAGAGGGAAGCACCGGAAATGACAGGTTTGTGTTCCTTCACCGCGTCATAGTATAACGGAAGATAAGTAAAGGAGACACCATAATACAAGTCGCTGTAGCAGACTCCCGAGGAAGGGAACTTTGCGCCGGCGCTGGCGAGCCTACACCGACAAAGGAGAGGCTGTTTAACAGCGGTCATCTCAATACATTTTGTGGTTGTATCTGAAACGCGGTGGAGATTTCATTGTTAGTTTGAGGTCACTGACATCCCTCTGTGAAGTGTAAGATATGGATCTATGGCATTAGTACCATAACAAAAACATACAACCTGCGGGAATATATATCCGTGCATGTAGTGGTTCTTTGACTTTGCAGCCAAAAGCAGATCGCGCTGGTTCAGGCTGCAATACCCTAACTGTAACTGAGTCTTCATACAGATGAGTTGGTGTTCGGGTAGTGTACACCTAGAAATGTCTCACCACAAAGTTGAGGTAGTATGGTGATCCTTCTAGAGCTATAGCGCTCGACCGTATCTTGGATTACTTCATTTAAAATTAACTTATAAAATCAAATATGGAGGAATTACTCAATAACAAGCATCATTGGTCTAGTGGTAGAATTCATCGTTGCCATCGATGAGGCCCGTGTTCGATTCACGGATGATGCACGTATTTATTTTTTCTTTTTCTTTCTTTTTTTTTTCTCCTCTCTTATCCTGTCCCACTCGCAATTGAAACTGAAGACATTTTTTATTTGTTTTTATTACCCATTATTTGTATTAATTACATTCCAAAGTGGCAACTATTCTTCACTTCGAATGGTCCGACTAACAGGCGACTGATATACTTTCCGAGCATACAGGACATACTGCACGATGGCAAAGAGAGTCACTGTACCCACCATTAGAACGGACCAGTTCATCGTTCTGGGCACCACCTCTCTGGTAGTTGGGAAAAAGGTGAAGACGATTTGCAAAGCAAGGAAGGCCATGGATACCATATTGATAGCTGGGCCATACGGGCCTAGACAGAAGCGCGGACTAGGCGATGTTCTTGACTGCCAGCGGGCTATAAAGAAACAGCCAATGGCAATGATATAGGTCGTCAACATAGACGCAATCGCCAAGGAGGCAATCGCATTGAAAGCTGCCGTGGAGCCAATATTGATCAGGCTCAATAGCACGGTCACCAATGTAGAAGACAGAATAGCCCAGATAGGGGTCTTCGACTGAGGATGGACATAGGCGAAAGTGCTCGAGAAAGGAAGTGCTTTGTCTCGGGCAAACGCAAAGATCTGGCGCGAGGTCGTCGCTAGGATGCCCAAAGCACTGCAGACCTCCATAACTAAGATAATGCATGCGAGGCCTACCGCCATATTGGATGACCCAGTCGCATTCTGAAAAGCCGTGATGAAGGGAAAGCCGCTGGGAGCTTTTAGCACCGAGTCTATGTCGCCCATTGTGAAGAGGAAAGTAATGAGCATAACGAATCCAAGTGTGCCATTGATCAGAGCAGTCGAGATCATACACCACGGGACAATCTTGGAAGCATCCTGGACCTCCTCCGCTAGCAGGCGATCATAGTTAGTTATGTGATGCTGGAACGAGAGTGGCTAAGGATACCTACCCATATGCGTCGCTGCATCCGGCCCCGTGAAAGAGAATATCGGGGTCAGTTGGCCGACCAGACAGGCCAATCCAATATTCGGCCACCCACCTGTGTTAGAAAAGGTCTGGAAAACCTCGGCGCTGCTGGCTCTGTCGGCTTTAACCCACAAGGGGATCAACACCACAAAGAATCCAAAGATATGAATGAACAGCAAGAAACGCTCCAGATTGGCGAGCCAGCCGGTACCCCACCCATTGAGGGCAGTTGCTACCATCGCAATTGCAATAGCTAAAAGCGTGCCATGCCACCTTTCAGATGTGTATACATAGCCTGCCGTCGGGACAGAGTATACGGTGACCAACAAACCCTGAATCAAGGTACCGGCGAGAAAACATACACTGGCAAACGCTGCCTGCCAGCCCAAAACTGCGAGCCATCCTGATGAGGGTACGCAGGGGTTAGTACCATGTCTATCACGCCTACTGGAATTGTCGCACCGTACCTGTGATATAACTCAAGAACCTTTGACAGGAAGGAGGAGCGAATTCGCTGACCCAGTGGTACTGACCTCCCGCCGTCGGAGCTCTCGATGCGATCTCTGCTAAGGACGCGACAGAGGCGAAAAAGCCGATGAAAGTGCCAATATAAACGTAAACCATTCCGGCTCGTCCGCCATTTATGAGACCGTAATTGCTGGTGAGCAGAATTGACTCCCAAGTTGCCATTAACGTACAGTTAAAACCGAGGATGGATACAAACCGAAAATTTCTCTGAGGTGTAGAATCAGTCTGACGGTTCGGTTTATTACCGCATGCATGTTACAAGGAAGATATGATAGCCTCTGTCATTATTACTAACCTTTAATTGTTGCGTCTTTCCTAGTCGTTGCATGTCCAGGTTATCTTGTGCGGTGTTTGCCATAGAGAGCTTTTCATTTGAGGCCGGCGGTTGAGCATCGCCGACCATGACTTGCGACACACGTTTAACTGACGTACCCATCTCTAGACAGCTTAAAAGCATTATATCAAAGCAGATATATCCGGGTGGATGGTGAAGTCCCGAAGCTGACACTGTCAACGTGGCGGAAATGGAACATTTCAACGTGGGTGGGATGCAAGGGGGAGAAGTTGGGACTCGGCAAAAGCAAACACAGCCTCAGCCTAACCAACGCGTAAGACTGGAATAACAAAGGTATAACTGGAGTTGTCCTGCATTAATTGCTGTGAAAAGCCTGACAGGTAGCGGGTCAATACTGTGGCGCCGCGTTTCTCGAGTCCCTAATCTCATACGACATCAGCATAAGTATATACGAGGTGATAGACTATCCGTATACATATAGATGGAAGATGGAGCAGCACGACTTTGTACCCAAAATGATAGGGGAATTTTCTTCCGAGTTTTACACGCACTGACCACATCGTATCTGACGCATAACTCGCGAAAAAAAAAAGCTTAATCACATAGCCTCGGCTTGTTAGAGAGTAAGATAGTCAATCTGGACCGATCATACTCCCTTTACATGAAGATATGTATTTGACCCCTCGTCATGACTGTTGGGAAATAAATTGACATTTATACTAACTAGCCCCAATTGACGAGAATACATATATATATTGACCTTAAGCTTTCGGCCCTTCAAGTTCCTGACCAAGCCATAAACCTCACTAGTATGTTGCTTCTGCAGTTGTGAATTAGAAGCTGCCAATGGATACATAGAATCAATTGAGACTTTACGTATGGGACCATTACATCGTTCCTTGCCTGTTCCTCCCAGATTAGCCCTTTCTAGAATAGTCAATGTATTATCCTTAACTGGGGTTATGTGCACCCTGAAAATTGTTGAATAATTAGTGCCACTTGCTTCTCACTCAAGTGACGGGAATTATACTATTCCTGTAGTGAAACCTTCCACAGTCTCGTTTGTACCAGACAGGATATTGTAAGCGAAGCTGCCTTTAACTCTGTGTCTCAGATGCCACTTCTTTGAGGACTGTTACTATAAACTATCTGTCGAGTATTTTTGGATGCCATTAATAGCAGCATGCAGTGATAAAAGTGAATGCATATCAAATATGCTATAGTTGACAATTAAGTGAATGAAAAGGTGGGTATGCGATCTAGACCCCAGCGAACAAAGAATGGATGCCATATTTAATGCCCAGAGAATGTATCTCAATGCCATTTAATTAAATTGTTAGAGGGCCATGCTTAATCGGATGGTGTTCAGATAATTGAATGTAAGTATTCACTAGCTCTGTCCATGGGAATACACTGAATAGTGCACATATCAAGGTCACTAGATGCTATATAAAAATGCTGGAGGCTCTCACGAGGGCAGCCCTCATTCAGATGCTTGCCTTGCAACAATCACAGAGCATTCTCGATCTAGACCATAAACCATCACTTATCCTACCTCAAACCAAAATGATCTCCCTCGCCAACTTCATTCTCTTCATCCTGGCTTTGCTCTCCGTTGTATCCTCTCAGTCCCTCGAGGAGCACGGCTCAGCAACCAGTCTTGGAAATGTGGTCATAGTCAACAACATGGGCGCCACTCTCTACCTATGGTCCGTGGATGACAAGCAAGGTCCAATGCACGCAGTTGTTCCAGGTGCCTCGTACCAAGAGACATATCGTCTAAATCCCAAAGGCGGTGGCATTTCCATCAAGGTCAGCACAGACCAGAACGCTGATGGCGATATAATTCAGTTCGAGTACACCCAAGCTGGTGAAAAAATCTTCTGGGACGTGTCATGTGTGAACACCAAGCCTGGCTCGCTGTTCTACGCCAAGGGCCTCATCCTTATACCCTCAAACTCGAAGGACTGTCCCCACGCTTTTGTCTGTCTTCGGGGCGATTCCAATTGCCGCTATGTTTACCACAAGCCAAGTGACGACTCTGCAACCCATGGCTGTCCTATTGGCACATCTTTCAACTTGAAGCTTGGCATTTAACTCTGACTACATTCCATGGGCTGACATACTGCATTTGTATTATCCTCTCATGGGAAAGGTCTGAGTACAGGTGAGAATCTAAATGATCGAAGTATGGGGTTGTACAGACATACAGATACTCATAGTACCTGTGGGACTTGAGTAAGATGTTCTGGCTATAATGAATTTTAATGGATCTACGCTTGGTGGATATTACTGTTTATTCATTGTCCTCGATTACAGTTCGAGTTCCTCTGCCAATGGAACGCAATAATGCCAGATAAATATCTATGCTTATGTTCAGACACCGTAAAGTATTATAGTTGACATACGTTCCTTTTGTCCATGCCTTGTTGTAGCATGTTCTTCACCTCGGTGTCACAATTGAATCCAAATCAAACCACCTTTCAGTGATAATGCGCAGTAAAGGGCGGCCGAAGGGTTCATACATAGTGAATCTCAAAAGGATAAACCTAGGCGGGCACCGGTACTGGGCGGGTCTAGTGCTTTAGTCAGCTTCCCATCCTATGCTTCGCTTATGGTTCTGGTAATAATCTGCGGGGCCAGATGGTTAACCTCTTTCCTCTCTTCGACAACCTCAGAGTCATGGCCGTCCTCAGAGCCCTTCTTGAATCGACCAAATCTCAACTTCCTTGCAATCGGCGTTATGACAGGAATGTAGCCATGCTTCTCATTATACCTCATACAGACATATGAGATAATAATCACCACCCAGTAAAGGTTGTAGGATAGCACTGAGCCATAGGTAGCGGAATTAGTCCACCCAAACAGAGCATTGAAGATACCCCAACCACCACCGCCGCCAAGCTCTGGGTTACAGCAGTTGACGTGCCAGACACTCTGGCGAATATCGTAAGATCCAGGGCCTGAGCCAGTCTCCGAAGCATCTCCCCCGATGACATGGTTCCAGGTATTGTTCTCCAGGTACCAGACAGCGCGGGAAAATAAGCCTGCCGCGACCAAGTAGAGGAAGCAAGTAGATATAATCAGGAAGTATTGTAGGGAAGTGGAGCTTCCACCCCTGCAGCAAGATTTGTTAGCCACCGTCAAATGATACTACACAGCCTATGATGTTTGGAGTGGACAGGATGTAATGCACAAGACTTACCGGTACATCACATAGCCTACTGCAACACCGGCCAGAAGACCGCAAAACACGGCCAAGGGAAATGAAGACGCTGGCAGTCCCAGTCCCACGCCACCGACATAAACAATAGCCTCCAGTCCCTCACGAAGAACTGTAACGAATGGTAAGATGAACATGACATATTTCTCGGACCAGTCCTTCAGACGGCCCATCATGGTCGTAGACTTTTCCTTTTTCTCCAAGGCACGGGAGAGCTTGACGCGCCATTTCTCGCGCATTTTGTTCACACGCAGAAGCCCCGCCCCCATGATGGAAATGATGATGGATGCTATGAATCCAAAGATGCCTTCCCAGATATCCTCTGTGTTCGTAAAGGTATCTTTTTCCAACCCATAAAAGGCGCCGATCATGCCTGCACCGATGCATAGACACAAGAATAGACCTAGACCTACTCCACACCATACCTGTTAATGTTAGCAGGCTATTGTCTAACGCGGTTCATGGTAAAACTAAGTGCAAAAGACATGAAGAAGGAGAAGTACCTGAATTCGCAATCTCTTCAGAGCTGGCTTATCTCCTTCAGCACCCAAGGTTTGGGTAAGAAAGGCAAGAAGCACCGATACAATGATGCTACTTTCGAGACATTCTCGGAAGCAAATGAAAAAGACTGTTCCTGGTCAGTAAGGCTCGTCTTATACAAAAGTAGAACTCAAGACGTATTGATGAGAGTTACCAGTGACTGCAAAGACTTGATTCGCCATGTTGACTTCGAGTCTGAAGACCTATTTGGTTCATGAGGTGTGTTTATCCTGGAGGAACAGACTCGTCTGACTTATATACTAATAATTTGGCCTTCATAGACCAACTCCGGAAGCTCTCGCATGCTTCCATTGACGGAGTCTAACCCGGCAATCAATCATCCGATAGCATTGTGACAGTCAAGTCGAATCTCCACCCGTGCAAGTCAAGGATGACAAGGTCAACGCGTAATGAGAACTCTTTTTCTTTTCTTTCCGGTGGATCATGGCGGCGAGATCCGCCAGCCCGCTAAGTGTGATACAAATTCCCTCTTGCAATTCAGGATGGAACCATGAGGAGGACAATAGCTGTTGCCAAGGGTCTAAATCTCGGATCAGATAACCGTTTGTAGGACAGTGTGCATCAACTTCATCTCCAGGGGGGCTCCACCCTGAAATATCCCGTAATACCACTGCCATGTATTGAAATTACATGGACGCGGTACACGATAGCAGCTATGGGTTCATAAACATGTTTCTTGTGTTGCCCTTGACTTATTTAAGACTCTGCCCATGTGAAATCCAGTTTTCGGTCTCTACTGATCCCTTAATTTCCTCATCAACAGCGAACTAGTTAGGATTCCTGCTTTGTGGACAGAAGGATGAATCTCCTCTCTCTTCTGTCACTTTCGGCCATCAGCGCCATCGCCTGTGCAGAGACGCACGTCTTCGATTGGAATATAACATGGGTGACGGCAAACCCTGATGGACTGCAACCTCGCCCGGTGATTGGGATCAATGGCGAATGGCCACTGCCTCTCTTGAATTTTACCAAGGGCGACAGGGTTATTGCCAACGTGAGAAATCAGCTTGGCAATGAATCTACCAGTGTTCATTTTCATGGCTTCTTCCAAAATGGCACGGCTGAAATGGATGGCCCGCCTGGCGCCACTCAATGCAACATTCCTCCGAATGAGACAATGGTGTACAACTTCACAGTGAGTCCCGTCAAGTTTGATGCACCCGATACACACTAACGGCGATACAAGCTTGATCAATCCGGTACATATTGGTATCACTCCCACACAAAGGGACAGTACCCCGATGGCTGGCGTCAAGCTTTGGTAATTCATGATAAGGAGGACCCCTACATCGGCCAATATCATGAGGAGCGAGTTATTACTCTGTCGGATTGGTACCACGATGAGATGCCTGGTCTTCTGAAAGAATTTATCAATGTTGCCAATCCAACTGGCGCAGAGCCGGTTCCTAAGTCTGCCTTGATGAATGATACACAGAACCTGACCGTCCCAGTTGAGCCTGGCAAGACCTATCTATTCAGACTAGCCAATATTGGTGCTTTTGCAAGCCAATATTTCTGGATTGAGGATCATGATATGCAAATTGTCGAGGTGGATGGAGTCTGGACAGAGCCAGCCACTGCGTCTATGATCTACCTAGGCTCTGCACAGCGGTATAGTGTTCTTGTCACGATGAAGAATGAGACAAATGCCAATTACGCCATGGTCGGCAGCATGGATACAGTAAGCACGACCATATGCAAGGGGACACCGCACAGAAAGAATGTGTATAAACTAATACGTACCAGGATATATTTGACACCCTTCCCTCGGATTTGAACTACAATTCTACTGGATGGTTGGTGTACGATTCTGCTGTTGAGAAACCAACAGCCAAGTCGGTGTCTGAGTTCGACTTCTATGATGACTTTGAGCTCGTTCCTTACGATGGACTAGAGCGGTATGGTGATGCAGATATCACTGTGACTTTGGATCTCACCATGGACAACCTTGGTGATGGGGCGAACTAGTAAGCTACTCCTCTCCTTCTCTTAGTGGGTTTTTGAGTATCCGAAAAGCAATATACTAAGCTACCCACCAGTGCCTTTTTCAATGGAATCTCATATGTGGCGCCCAAAGTTCCAGTTCTGTACTCTGCGCTTACGACCGGATCCGCCGCGACAGATGCCGCTATATACGGCACAGACACCAACGCATTCGTCTTAAACAAGGGTGACATCGTCGATATCGTCCTCAATAATGATGATGACGGTAAACACCCCTTTCACTTGCATGGGCACAACTTCCAGGTCATCTGGAGAAGTGGAGATTACGAAGGCCATTTTAACCCGGACAATGTCACCTTCGCATCCGTACCCGTGCGGCGTGATACTTTGATCGCTAAGCCGATGGGTAACTTTGTCGTCCGATTTAAAGCTGATAACCCTGGTATGACAAAGCTATGTTACAACTTTAAGGCAGACTTCTTGACTAATACATGACCTTAAGGCATTTGGCTCTTTCACTGTCACATCGAGTGGCATATGGATGCAGGACTGGCTGCTGTGATGGTCGAAGCTCCGTTATATCTGCAGGAGAACCTCACCATCCCACAGAACCACTATGATGTTTGTAGCGCAAGCGGCACTCCAACCGAAGGTAACGCAGCGGGAAACACTGAGGATTTCTATGACCTTACAGGGGAGAACAGGGCCGTTGCGCCGCTCCCTGCCGGCTTCACGGCACGCGGCATCGTAGCATTGGTTTTCAGTTGCGTGGCCGCTTTTGTTGGTTTGGCCTCCATAGTGTGGTAAGATTTCATAGCTATTTTCTGGAGTTAGGAACCATCGCTAACAAGGTACAGGTATGGGGTGGCTCCTATCAAGAACAGCCGCATGTTGGTTTAATAATGCTGCGGAACGGGGTGAGGCAGTGACGCCCACTGGAATAATTACATAGAATACATTAAACTAGTTCTGCTCATAGTCAATTTACATTCATGTCTCACTATAGCCACCATATATTCCATTGCCTGATTATTAGAATCCAAGATTGAAAGTTACACCTACACTTTGTAACCATGCAATGGTCAAGCTATGGCACTTGGTCGGAGATAAATGCCAGATTATCTGCCCGTCTTCACTCCGACAGCGCCGGAGAGAGAATACTTGCTAATAGCCGAAACTCGACAACTATGAAAATATGGTTGACGCTATTCCCGCCTGAATATCAGATTGATAGCTGCCTTCCGTTCCACTCGGAGCAGTGGGTCGCCAAGATCACAGCTCGCAAACCTGACCAAATCGGGATGGATGTCCATTTCGCGCATAATCCGGGGAATCGCCTAGTGGCGGAAACCTTGGGAGACGCGTAGGGGTTATTGTCTGATATCCCGTATTGTGTGGGTTCTACTACAAATCTCCACGGTTAGTGATTGCCACAGCGGAGACAGGGAAGAGCCATTGCAAAAGAGTATATACTTTCCGAGCGCAATTTCTCTTATCAATCTAATCGGATACACTATATGGAAGAGACGGAAGTTCCCCGGCGCATATTCGACTATACATCACACCACCAAGCGAAGATTGGCTTTCGACATTGCTGTAAGTTAGGACAAGTATGACTCAGTTTATCACGCAAATGTGAGGTCGTACGGCCTTGTTAAACCCAGTATATGTGCTGCGATTTATTGACTTGGACATAGCTGTGCAAATTTCATAGGCTCTTTGGAGGCTACCACAAGAGGAACATTAGATGTTTAGTCGGAGCCTGACAGCATACAGAATGCCTAGTACTCTGTAGTTAGTACTTGTATACCGAAGCGAGAGACTTGGCATCACTCAACTTTTTCTTAGCAAGTCTAGCCCACAAGTAGCTTGGGTAAGCAAAGATGCCAAAGAACAGTCTCGAAGTCTTGGCTACTCTACGGTTTGGATGGTCTGTCTTCTATGCTCTTGATCCGCCTGTTGACCGAGACTGAATGTTCACTTGCCCTAGAAACTGTTCTGTACTGTCAGTACACGTTTCGTAAAGTGGGCTCCTTGGCAGGAGCTTAGCTGTAAGGCTTGACTTCGTGCCAAGAATTACAATAAACACCACTACTAAGTGGGTCAGATCATGTATATTTGCTAGGAATCATACCGGAGCATATTGCAGACTCTTCGCTGCGGCAGGCTGGACTCATAATAGCATCCTGTGCTTCCATTGCCAAGGCTGAGTGGATACCCTGCTGTAGCCAGCATCTGCCGCACAGCAAAACTTGGCAAGTTCTTGAGTCGGAAATTAGATGGTGCAAACTCGGTAGCCAGGATTGATCCTTGACTCAGCTGTGCATAGGCTAGCTTCGCTTAGCGCCTCTTCTCACATACGGTGCATGCGTATATCATACGTTGGGCCATAATTCCGTGTGAACCATGTCAGAGAGAGTATTTTCTCGGAGCTGGCAGGGTCGAGATGCCCCATTATCGGAGATACAGACTAACTGGGAGTCTTGTAAATGCAATCCTTGGCTTCCTGGCCCCTCTCATGTCGAAAGCGCCACAAGTGGGGGAATATGCGTATCTGGTGGGCTTCCACGGATACCAATAGTCATGGGCCCTCGTCCAGCCAGTGACTTCTAGTTACTCTGTAATGGACACCACCAGATATATAATATCCCGAGAGGATTCTTCCTTCAGGAGAAAATCATTGTCACGATCGGCACAATGCACCCCGGAGCTGCCTTTCTCGCACTGTGCTGGGCAGGAGTCCCAGTCCTTGCGGGACAAGGAGAAAGCCATAATGCCGCTGATAGTTACGATAAGTACTGTTTCTATTCCATTTATACAGCCCTTTCGGAATACACATTTGCTGGGAGTACAATTTTGGCATCTTCCCAGGACGGTGATGGGACTAGCCATGGAAGCTCTGATACCTCTGGTGATGGGCAATCCCCTTCATCAATGGGGCAAACCTCTTCGAGCAATCAGTCCTCTTCTAACGCGCAGTCCTCCGCTGCAAGCGAGCCCTCATACAGTAAGAGATCTCTACTCCGCCGAGGACATAAGGGCAGCTCAGGAACCTCCACTGGACCATGCAATAGCACCGTGGAAGTCACTTCGATGTATGCGAGTGCAAAAGCATGGTGCAGCAAGGCTGAACTCAAGGCTACTATTCCATACTGGCAGAGTCTCTGCGAGCAAAATAGCCTGACCCTCATGGACTTGTCCGAGGTTGAGGCCAACGTTACCGATACGTATCTGGCGTCTCTACCCACCATCGACCCGGAAATGAATAGCACCTCGATGACTGGTACGATTGAATCGCCAGTTCTACTTAGCCACGCCTACTACAAGAAGGCTCATAAGTCATACGTGCGTTTCGTTTATCCCACCTTCTCTTCCTCGTCTTCTGACCCATTCCTAGGTTACTCATGACTTTGCTCTGGACAAAGACAAACGGTTCGGCTGGGGTCTGATGGGATACTGGGGAGGCATATTGGTCCTGGGCATGATGGCCAAACTGATGGGTTCATTGTCTAGCCAACGGCGGCTGGGCACCCGCCGAGATGCGGAGTCCAGTATTACTTTGCTACATCAGAAACAAATTAAGCCTAAGGCTGTCGCGTCTGCGCTGCATTACCTGCGGACTTACTTCGTTGTCCCTGCCAGTTTCGCTCCAATCCTGCCCCATCACCAACAGCTTTATTACTGGCATACCGTTCCGCGCCGTCTGGACCTCCTGATAGTTTTGGGATTTTGGGCCCTTTGCATCATCCTTGGCTGTGTTGACTATCAGAGCTTCTCTGGGAACATTGAGTACGATAATCTAAACCCCGAGAACCCATATATCGCATTGGCTAACTAATAGCTCCTAGGATGTCAAGTGTATTCCAACAGAACTGGCAATACTCCTCCGATCGCACAGGTATTCTGTCGTATGCTTGTCTTCCCTTTCTATGGCTATTTGCTGGACGCAACAATATCTTCCTTTGGGCGACAAGCTTCAGCGTACAGTCGTTCAATATCTTCCATCGTCATGTGGCTTGGGCGTGTACCATCTTCGCGATCATTCATTCCATCAACTACAGCGTTGTCTTTGCATACTATGGTGGGTGACATACTTGTGATGAAATCCAGGCTGTACTAACAAGGGTATGTCTATAACAGACGGCAGATTCCAAAGTGTCTGGATTCAAGAGTACTGGTACATGGGAGTGGTGGTGAGTGGGCGGCAGTGTTTGACTCCGTTTGAGATATTTCCTTACTAACTCCCATCTAGGCCACTATCCTGATGTCTTTTATGCTTGTTCAATCTATGACCATGCTGAGACGCATTGGCTATGAGACATTTCTCATAATCCATATCGTTTTCGCAATTGTGGTTGTGTATGCTCTTTTCCGGTACGTACCCGTCCTGCGTCATTTACCCCTGTGGCCATCCGCACTAAACTAACCTCTGAACTGTTTAAAGGCATACCAGTTTTGACGGCACCAAGTGGAATGGCTATCTGTGGCCCATGGTGGCAATCTGGGGCTTTGATCGGACTGTTCGTCTGGTCCGGATAGCCTACTGCAATCTCAATGTCCGGTTTGGCAAACAATTCGTGTCTACCACCCAGTCCACGGTACACTACTGCGAGGCTGGCGATCTCATCAAGGTTACAGTATGCCCTGCATCAACGACGCTTACACCACGAGCTGGACAGCATTATTATCTCTATCAACCTGTTTCTCTCAAAGGGTGGGAAAACCACCCGTTCACATTAGGCGCTTACATCTTAACTCAAGATAAGCACGCTGAGCAAGGGGACAAGTTAATCTTCTACATCCGCCCCTATGATGGATGGACGAGGCGACTTCGCGATCTTTGCCGCCAATCCCAGGTGGACGTTCGTCTCCCACTCTTGCTTGAAGGGCCCTACGGATCTCCAGCTGCTCTCCACACATGCGAGTCCATTCTGATGATCGTTGGTGGTACCGGTATTGCCGCCGCCGTGCCATATCTCATTGAACATGTCTCGCGTGCGAAAGAAGGAACGACAAGAACGGTCCGGATCCAACTAGTTTGGTCTGCCCGGAGCACAGAGATGTACTCTCAGGTCTTCTGTGATGAGCTAAGCACCCTCCTCCACCATGAAGACATCACCACGACCTATTTCTGCACCAACAAATCCTCATTGGGCCTCGAAATGAAAAGTGGAAGTGGTGACGGCCTGGCAGAGAGCCCAACAAGCTCCACATTAGACGACAAGGAAGGAAACATGACGTCGTCCGTACGAAACGGAACCGTTCGGTTTCTCCCTGGTCGTCCTGATGTGGGCGGTATTGTCAAAGCGGAGGTGCAAGAAGCCAAGGCCAGTTCTGGCCGACTGGCAGTGCTCACCTGTGGTCCAGCTCAGATGGCGGATGACTGTCGGCAAACGGTGTATGAGGTAATGAAAGGTGGATTCCAGGACATTGAGTACCATGAAGAGGCCTCGGATGGTGATGCAGGTTTATTTTCCGGCAGATCACGGTGGGGGCTACGGCAAAATTGATTGATAACTAAATCGATTGATTAGATAACGAACAGGAGGGTTGATCACCGGAAGGATCAGAGGCATGCATGCAACGTTGGCTATTGGGTTAGTTACGCTTTCATCTTGATAGACTTTTGTTGCCCTATAGTCAGTGATAAGAAGGGCCTTCTTCAACAGCACACAACCAAACATACAGGCCGTTGTCTCCTGCGGTTGCTTATCTGTGCCGATCTAGCCCTTACTATATATTTCGTACGAAAAGGTATATGCTGCAAATTGGTGCTGATAACTCCCCTAAGCAAATGTCAGCCGAATCCATAGTTCCATCAACTCTGTCTCATTATGCCTCTTGCTTTTCCCAACCAGTAGATGAACATATAACGTAGTATCCGTAGCTTCCCAGGGCTGACAGCCTGTCCCTGTAGGGCGAAGCAGGGCGGTCAAACACGTGTGGAAAAAGGAGTCGGCCGACTTCCGACTCCAACTTGTGGTTCTTTTCCTTTTTGTCCCCACACTCGGTACGGACTTGCAGGAATCACGGCAACAGTTCGCTTCGTTCCTTACTTTTTTCTGCTATCTTTTTGTCTTCCCTTGTGTGGTGTCTCTGATACTCAATGAGATTGTACCTCGTAAACTACCATCTACCACATAAATGGTTTTCCCAGGAAGGCGAAGTACCGGCTGCTTCGTTTGTCGCGAGCGGAAAGTCAAGGTGCGTTGTTGATGGCGCAGGGTCGGCTACAACCATTGAGATACTGACGGCTAATCCAGTGTGACGGTGCGCGGCCAGCATGCGCACGCTGCACCAAGTTTGGGAGAAAATGTATTGGCTATCCCGACTCGTTTAAGTTTCGACTCTACGACAGCACGTCCTTTCAGAATGAGGCTTCAACCCCACTAAGACCTGGACATGTCCGAGCGAACCCCGCTACGGTCCAGGAAGGGAAACGGAGGGATCCATCAGTTGGAACTGCGCAGGCCACAGGCCATGATCACCCAAAATCACCCTCCCAGTCGCAATCGCCATCCGTGCCTCAGTGTTTGTCGATTGCTTCCTGGGAACTCTGGCCCTTATCCTACTTCTTTCATCAACATGTCCTTATCGTCCATAGATCTCCCTGTGGCGGCCATCTGGCGTTCCTACCGGATCTCTACCGTGACAAGGGCTCTGAGCCCTGCCTCAAGCATGCTGTGCTTAGTGTCGCATATCTAACCCTCTTTAATTCCAACCGTTCTCACTTCCTTTGGACTCAAGCTAGGAATAACTACAGCACCGCCTTGGTGGCCTTAGCAGCGTCTTTAAACACACCAGAGTCAGCTGCTAGAGATGAAGTATTTGCGGCCTCCTTGTTCCTGAGCATGTTCATCGTATGTCCTTTCTACCTGAAGTCAAGGCCTCGCTGAATGGTAGGTTAACAATGGTTTAGGATTTAAGCAATGAAAGAAAGAACTCGTTGAACGCTCACATTCCCGGCATCCACGCGCTGATGCAGTTACGGGGAGTCGCCGCTTTGCGTGGCAAATATGGTCGGGTTTTACTTGCATGGGCCTTTATGCAATCGGTAAGTTGAATGACCAAATTGTCAATGTTGGCGCTACGAAGTTCTAAAATAGTACACGGTTAGCAAATACAAGCCATAGCCAGCAACGACTTCGGATATGGTTGCTTACCGGCACCTTTGAGTACGATGGAGAACCCCGACAGCGTCTGCCGTGCTGGAATTGTAATCAGCATGATCTCAAAATTCTGTGCATCTGTTCGATACTTCAAAGAGTACATGCAGTTTCAGTTTCAGAGTGGCTGTGCATCAACTACTGAGCCGTCGTTCGAAATGTTAGAGCAAGCAGGCTCTATCATGAGCCAGATCGACAGCTGGCACGCTCGGCTTCCACGTCACTGGAAAGCTAAGCTGAAGGATGCAACGCCTGGTGGTCTTCCCAAGGAACGTATCTCAGCTTCCGAGGATCCTTGGACGACGTGTTTTGTAGCCATCATTAGTGCGACCCACCTGTTCTTCTACCTGCAATTTCTCGAATACTGTGAATGCGTCACTCCTAACCTGGAAGCCCTGAAGGCGCTTCCAAACGAAAATTCAATCTACTGCCCACTATATGGTATTGGCGGTCGGATTCAGGATTCGATCAACATCATATGCTTATCGGTGTCATATGCACTGGGAAGCATGAACATACATGGGGGGTTTGAACCCTTCCACAATACCAAGCACGGAATTGGGTACAACCTCCTCTGGCCTATGTCGCTTGTTGCGACCTGTCAATTCGCCATGACCGAGCAAGCTCAACTTTGTCAGCGAGCACTGGCGTACACCTGGTCGACAATGGGCCGTGTCGACAGCTCATCCTGAACCAAAGTCTTGAAGAGAATGTGTTCAGCTACTCGGTGAAGCTTAACCACCAAACACCTGTCTTCTTGATAGACTACTCGAATTAAATTTTGGTCGTCTTTGTCATATGATAGCACATTGACTCAGGGACAATCGATACTAAGACTATGCACCCTGTGGTGAGATAGCCTCTTGGCTGAAGCGGGTCGATGGTGGGATTTTCGTCAAAGAGTACTATCGCCCTCGTGCCATCAATCCTCGGCGATTCCGCTCGCCTGAAGTTGCCGAAATTCTCTTATGGCCATGTTACTGTGAGCCATGTATGAGATACTACCCAACAGGTTACCGCCACGTTTTGACGTCCGCAGTAGCCGCAGCACAGGATACCTTGAAGGCTTGACGCTCCTGAAACAATGTAATGATCAGCCCTGAGTTCTTCCCGAGGTTGATAAAACAAATGACGAAACTGACATTTGTTGGCCTCTGCCAAAGAAAAAGAAACGCAGACTACTGTTCCAGAACAGCCGACCCAACCTTCAGCAGGGGTCTACCACCTGTTGTTCATATGATTTTGCGGGCTGGGCTGCGGGGCAGTGGCGACACTGAGAGGGCCAGTACAATCTTAAGAGAATCTTGGGATGTCCAGGTATCAGTACCCTGCGTCATGAGTGGGAATCCCTACGCAATTCTAATCTTTCTCCGCCACCCAATGTTATCTAACCTAAGTAGTCAAAGGGTAAATGATGGCAGATTAAATCAGAGGACTCCACACGCCAGACACAGGTTGCGTTTCGGAGACTTAGTGGATTCCCTTCAAGGGGCTAAGATCTACGGAGGTATTGGTTCTCCAGCAACCTACTTAGTTTGTTAATCCTTTGAGTTATAGCCATATAAGCTAGGCACTATCCGTTGCTGAAACCAACTTTTCGTCCACTCAATCATTCATTCCTTACGTTCTGTCACTCGTTTGATCTGGCCCTTCTACCTTCGCAATGTTGTCACTCCTTTTCTTTACATCTGCACTTGCGGCGCCCGCACTCAATAATTCGTCGTCTTCGGTTTGTGGCGCTGGTTCCTCGACCGGCACATATACCATCCGTGCGAACGACACCATTTACTCCGTCGCTACCACTCTCAATCGTGGGGTCTGCCCACTGGCGAGGTACAATCACTTATCTGACCCCGAGCTTCTGTATCCCGGCGAGGTGCTTTACATCCCCCCTGAAGCCTGCAACACCGACGCTACCGACACCTCCTGTCTCCTCAGCCTCGATAATTCGACCACCAACGATTGTATCTTTGGTGGTCCCCATACATACCGCACCTTTGAAGGCGACACCCTCCGCAAAATCGCTCTGGGCAAGTTCAATATTACACTGGAGGCCCTGGAAAGTTCTGTTGGTCGCATGGCGGGTGTTTCGTCACCCGACGAAACCATTGAGCCGGACACATTTATCAAGCTCCCGCAGTGTAATCCTAGCTCGTGTGGAATAAAGCCGCTCGAATACGTTTGGGGGACGTACAAGGATCTAGCGGAGGAGTACGGAACAACGCCGGGGCAGATCTTTGCTTTGAATCCGACTTTTAATCACAGTTCTACGGGACCGGGCGTGGGGGATGGATTACGTTGCCAGTCAATTGCGGACTAGACGGGGAGGCGTATGCCATTGTTTCCTAAGTCTTATGTATCATAGTTTCGACAGAAAGGTAGCGGCTCAACGGTCTGATTGACGAACAATCCATAGTTCAGGCGGAGAAAATAGATTATACGTTTCAAACATGCGATGTATACCCAAGGACGACCGAGAAGAACACGCCAAAACAGGCATGATATGCGCCCAAGTCGTCGTCATAACCGACGACCCTTTCCGCATTGCGTTGAGAGCAACGAGCCAAATGTTGTTTTTCTCCTCGGCCATCAACGCGGGCTCGGGGGAAGTTACCCGCAGGAGGGGGAGTTTGCGACAGTCCCCACCTCAAGTTGCCCTAATTGCCGATGATCCACTGCGACTCCACCGCGTAGTCGATCCATAAGCGATAATCATTCTACCAGGCCCGCGTCACGCTGTGGAGTCTCGAGGAAGTCGTAAAGTCATGTTCCTCTGATATGATCAGTGGCTAGCCATGTCGGCTTCCGGAGTAACAGCCAACTGGAACTCGGGTATGAGAGTAGTTAACTGCTAGAGATTGATATGGCAAATATGAACTGTTAGACAGTGGCAGTTCTTATCCCTCCAAGTCGTGTACTATTGTAGAGATGAGGGTATTAATGTACCATGATAGGTAGCATGCATCTCTTTGTGTAATGCATTCCATCTTCTGTGCCTAACTTTCGCAATAACTTCTACAGCAGATCATATTCAACAACCATCAACTCAAAATGGGTGTAAAAAAACATGCTATTTATTGCGATGACAGTATTTCCCTGATTCACAGACACAACTACATCCCTCATGTCAGATAGTATGTCAGTCCCATACGGGCCCCCAGTAATCATTCTCCCCTTGATATGCCTCGTCATACCTCTGAGGCCGGGGATGATGATAATCCTCCCGGGATCCTTGCGGCCAAATGGGAATGGCACAGAATTCATCGTCGCGGTGCCCACGACACTCCTTCCACACCGTCCAGTCCAGATAACCCACCAAGTCCCGAATAGTAGAGATCATAGCCTGAGGATCGGTCTCCTTCCTGACCGCCATTAATGTCGAGCAGATCCGGTGATTGACAGCGTACAATGCCCTGTGCGCCAGGCATGAGTTATCATTTGGAAGTGGAACGAACTGCGTAGAGCAGAGTTTGATAGCCTGCTCGTCATCTCCGCTACGGACATCGATGAACGGCGCCATGAGGCGGTCAATCTGGGCGACTATAAATTCGCGAACGTCAGAATCACCGCGATGATGTCTCCGCCGCAGGAGACCATGTATAAAACGGCCGTATTTCTCAACAATCAGGTCCGCGACAGCCTGCCAGTTCACGGAGCGGTCACTGGGGTCTTTCGTCACGACTAAATGCGTCAAACCATCACGAATGGGTTGTAATTCCTCGGGCGACAAGTGTGTCAAACGCGGCAGCGTGCTATCTCCAGGGAACAAGTCGAGGTCGTAGCTATAGGCTGTGACAAAATGGTCGTAGTTCACTCGAACCCGTTCACCACCGATACCATGGAACCGAGACGTGACTGCTCTCAGCAGCTCCCCAGGCTTCCCCTTCGGCTTCCCTTTCTCCTGCTTGTGTGGTCCCTTCGTGACACCAGGTTGTCTCACCTGAGTTACCTGCACAGGTACCAGGTTTACCTCAGGATCGCATAGAATGATCTCAAACCCCGCAGCCATGCGAATGACGCCATCGACCCGTCCTTCCCACTCCGTCTGCGCAAGACGACACACAGCCCTCGCCCGCTGATCTTCCATTCCAACCCCGCCGTGCAGGGTATCGTTGAACAAGATCCGATCCTGGGAGTCCAGGGTGCCGATCTGCGATTTTCCCGCGGAGGTCCCATCGATGTAAACAAGGCGCAGCTCCTTAGCGGTTAAAAAGGTATGAAGGAAGCCTGAATCATCCGCAGGTGTATCCTCTGCCGCCATCGCATGCTGTAGATGTTGGTCCGGAAGCATAGACGGAGACGGTCGTCTAGCCGGACGAGCAAAGACCATCGCATGATCAGGTTCAAAGGCCATCCACCCGATCTTCTCGATAGGGTCTGGCCGGGCGTTTCCGTGATAGAGCTGGATGCCCTCGGGGACGGTGGCCAGGAAGAATGTCATGCCATTGTGATGAAGTGATGAGCCCCACAGCCGCATTGAGGCGTGAATGGCGTTGAAGATATGGTTTGCATTGTGCATGGCAGCGCTGCCAGTGAGAAAGAGGGCTAGCGTTGAAAGTATATTATTTGCATGCATGAGGATGATAGAGGTGAGGTGTATATTGTGTTTGGGATGGATGCTACGGGCCATAAGTAGATGGTGCAGCAATGTCATATATAAGCTGACACATAACACTATTGTTTACTCAGAGTAGTCTAATCTACGCCTACGCTTAGGCTTCTTTTTTCTATTTTATCCATTTTTTTGTTTTCTCTTTTTTTTTTTTTTCTTGCCCCCAACATCGCCTCTTTCCGTGATCAAACCATGGAATTCCTTAACGCCGAGCTCGGCATCAGATTCGGATATAGAAAAGAGAAGCTACTAGTCCATTTACAGTAAGAAATATGTCCATCCATGATGGATAACGAGCATAGTATTGCAAGTTTAATCGCTGCCAATCATGTATGCATACTCCTTCCCTTCGCCTTGGAATATGCCCTTACTGAGATGTACATAAATTAGACAGAGCGAAAATGATGCGAGCACTCACTGTTGCTGATAGCGGTTTCTAGTGTCAGTTCCCGAACGACATCTTCAGACTTGAATGGACCGACGATAAGCTGCTACGATATATGAGTGGTGACTCGAAACAAGGAAAAATGGGAAAATGGGCTACATCTGTTGCAGTACAGTTGGCGTTCATACACGTATAGTGTATGTTTTTTTTTCTTGCTTGCTGGTCAGCATAGAGCCGGCTAATTGCCTCAGACAGAAAAGACTACAGACCGTATCCACATAGCAAACGAGCGTAAGGATATCAGACACAAGTACCCGTTCAAATCTATCATGATCACTAGTAATCAAAAGCTTGCTCTCCCTCCATATGGCTATGCACCGGAGAAGCCACCCCATTCGTTAAGATCCATCGCTCGATATTTGAAACAGTGATGTTTGGTAATATCACAACCCTGGAAAGTACCGCTCGCTCCGGAATGGTAGATCGTGCCGCAGTATATGGCAGTCGGATGATCGCCTGCCGCCAGAGTGTCAAAAACATATATCGCCCGGAATTTGTACGGCTCCTCGTTTCCGCCTGTAAAGATGCCATGCTTGAGAATAGGAAACTCTCTCCGATTGGGTTGGTCGTTCTTGTTGCACTCCGGATGTAGAAATTGAAAACCCTCAATGTTCCCGTACTCATTTGGATAGGGATAGTCTTCGCTTGGCTCGTTATAATCAAGTCAGTGCCAACCGCAGTTTGATTAGTTACATTCTGGGTGTGTAAATTACACTTAACCGTGACTCCTGCCACCTGCAGAGTTACACCATATGATACAGCTTTGTTAACGTTAATTCCTTTCACTGTGATCCTGCGTAGCTGGGGTTAGTGGATGCTCATTGACCTCATTGACTTGAGTGAAGGATTTACCACACCTCATATCAGAGTCCGAATCAAGACCTATAAGATTGACGGGAATCTCATTGGGGAGATCCGCATCTGTTGCAGGTGATACGGTAGACGTTACGAGAGCGCGAGACGAGAGACAGAGAGCTACTTGAAGCTTCATCGTGGATATTACGGTTTGTAATAAATCTAATCTGGCTGTGTGTGCACTTCACGGCCGTGTTATGGATTAGTGCTATGAGAGGTAAATGGGAACTTATATAGACCATTGATGGGCATGGAAACTCTTGATACCATGCTCTTCCTCCCCTCCACCTTCCCAATTCGCAGTCATGTAGTACTCTGAATATTTAGTATGTCCCTTAGATTGATCCAACAGCTAACAATCCAAAGGTTCATGAAAGAACCAGCCTTGAAGGAGCTAACGGGTTCTCGCCCTGGTGTTCATCCATGCTTCTTGATGTGGTAGTTGGCAGCCATCAAAGCTGTCTCAGAATTGCACTGCAGGATGTTAACCCATCCCACGGCGGTAATTTTGAACTTGGTCATCTTCTAGAGGTTTAATAGGGCGTTAACATATCAAGCAATTTTTAGTTATCGCCATGCTATTCAAATTAATTAGGATTACCATATCTCTCTCTTGGGAGTATATAGTGGTACCATGGCCCTTGGTGAAAAGAAAAAGGTAAAGATAATAGCAAAGAGAAAGAGAGGGGGGAAAAGAAAGGAGAGAGTGGTACAGGAACCTGTAGAGCAACCAGGCGGTTGCTCTATTATCAGCTATGGGCGCGAAGACTGAAGGGATAGAATCATACATTTCTGCTGCATATTGTTGCTGGTATATAGGTCAAAGTCCTGGCTTGATTGAGTGTCCTTATGTTTTATAGCCATGCGTTTGAAGTAGGGAAGAAAGTCTGGAAGGTGGGAATCGGGCTGGTACCACTTGACAATGATGGGAAGAAAATCGAAAGGTGGGACTCAGTCAGGTATTCACTTTAATATATGTGGAATACGAATTCACAAGGTTACTCTTAGATTGGGTCTCTTTGATCGAACGATGTATATACTTAAGTATCACATGATCACCACCCCTGACAGTATCTATAGTCTCAGTCCTGGATGAGCTAGGGCAAAGCAGATCACGAGTCTTATATTTTCTAAACCAGGCGGCTTTTCGAGCGATTTCTCTACAGCAATAGCCTTCTTCAGTGCTTTGTACTTTCAAACTACGCTCATAAGATTAATGTAACTTTATGCCATATGGTAGAGCTAGGAGGTAACTAGCTGTATCGTTGTGCAGAGTTATTCCGATAAAACACCTCCCAACTAAAGCATAGAAAAAGGCATGCAGCAGCCATTCTAAGGTGGGGCTCATCTAGCGCCCATGGTTCGGGCATAGACACCAGTTTACTGTCTGCCCGAGATTCAAGGGCCACTTCATTTGCTACGTCTCGCCAATAGATACAAGAGGAATCTAAAATTTCAATGCATCACTGAAGGTTTGTGAAGGGACGAGTTGGTCTGCGGAAATGCCAGGGCCTCTCTGGGCGATAACACAGATGATAGGCCAGTACGCGCCAGTCAGACTCACCCTCCTCAACCCTGTCTTTCTAATCTCTGATGTCTTCTATTAGAGGCATGAAAAACCGACACACTTCCGGGACTGGGATGGAGCCCAAGGTGACTATGACTGCTAGGCTGCAGGACGAGCAGACTTGATGCCCCCGCGCCCAGCATGAAAAGTCTGTCCACTTGCTCAGGGGTCAGCTGTCCAAAGGCATTTTAGGCGCGACTCATCCAACAGTCATGACCACTTCTTTAGATCTAACTGCACTTCGCGTGCTAGAGAGATAGAATCGCTCTTCCAACTAAAGCTTGCCGTGAGAATGACTTTCCAGTCGCATCTCAAGGAGAGATAGCCGGCGAAGACAGCCTTCACTGCATCGATAATTGCAACTTTGGTGCGGCCGATGATAGCAATAGTTCGATTGAGAATGCTGTGGGTCGATATTATGGGTTGATAAGTGGAGTGCGAGGAGGACAACGCAGATAGTGACGATGGGTACGACTCGAATGATGCTACCGGTAGCGACGACGACGATCATGACGAAAATTCCGATTTGGTGATAGAGACTAAATGTGACTGACGACGATGAATGGTGGTAAGCGTTTGGATTGATCCACAAGGGGATCGAACTCAACACCCTCCACCTTTGCTTTGAATGGATGTTGCATTGTAGATCACTTGTTTCTGGCTTCCTTGCTTTTATTGCTTGCTTTTGATTTTTACCGGCAAAACGCGGACGTTGCTATCATGGGTGGAGATTTCACGAATGCCTTTGTCCCGTAATGCCTTCCTCGACATCACTTATCTTATGCTCGAATTTATTTCTTAAAGGAGAGAAATCGCCTGAGTCATTGAAAGTTGTTCTATCGCTGAGATTCTGGATGAACTGTATCTGATTTGACAAGTGATAGGTAGAGCCTTACTCGAAACTACTTCTCCGTAGGTTCAGCACCATTCGTTTGGGCCTGCTGCACCTTGGCGCCCGGGAAGCGAGTGCCCCTGTCCTTGACCTTCTTCTGTTTCTTTTCCACAACTGGAGGGGGATAGGCCTTCTGAGTAATCTCTTGCCATTCCGGGGAGGCTTGGTAGGCCGCTTGTATAGGTGCCATAAGGTTGACAAGACCCGCTGCTACAGCAGGCTTAAGCAATTGTGGTGTTAACTATACGGTATTTATGTTAGTTTCTTTTGTTCGAAGTCGAGATTGACACGGGAAGATCAAACATACAACATCGTTCGCGTAATCTTCCTTAAGTTGCTTGATATCGGTGTAGATCAATGGCTCCTCATCCCTTCGCTCGACTCGGAACTCCTTGTTGCCCTTGAGATCAGCGGCGGGTAGGAGAACATATTCCACTAGTGCGATAACTCCGTTATCTTCGACAACCCGAGGAGCGGCTTCCGCTTTGCGAATCTTCTTCGAGATACTCTCGGCTGGGTCAAGCAAATCGATCTTGCTATCTGTTCATTAATTAGTTTTTAGCGACCTCCAGCGAAATCGGATGGGCTAAAGGGAGGATTACCTTCAACGCTCGAACTCATCTTAGCGCCCTTCAACCCGCTGATCATGGGATTGATCAGATGTGCGCGCTAGAGACGAATTCATTAGTTTTTAAAAGATTTCTTGTCAAGATCAGCGGTAGCCATACCTTGCGATAACCGATTTTAGGCAGCCATTCCACGGCGGCGGTAAAGAGTTTCCTCTGGTCCATACCTCCGAGCTGAGCATCAACTTTGAGATGCTCTTCGTCGAGCACCTGAAGCACCGGGTACAGAAGACCACTCAAGGGAGCATTGTCGGTCTGTTTGACAACCTCTGCGCCAGCCTTCTTAGCATCTCCCTCGGAGATCAAACTCGACAGGCGATACACATCCATGACATATTCGGGGCTTTTTTGGTAGGAGCTGCCAAGAACGAACTCAAGCTTGTCAGTCGGCACGCCCACAGACTCGAGAATTGCCGTGATAATCTTGCTATAGTATTTAGCACGGTTTTCGACAAGCTCGAGCGGCGCCTTCAAGTTGTCAAGGAAGGCATGGACATCGGCGAGCAGGACAACGACGTCGCATTGTGCACGGAGCAATTGAGCGATTTTGAGCGCAGCGAGGAAGTATCCAACGTGTGGCCTTCCGGTGGTTGCCGTACCTAATACCAACCACAGGTTAACTAGTGCAGGACTGTGTATCTAGAATGACTCTTACCCCAATAGATTCTGGGGTTTCTCTTTTCGATCAAGATTTGTTCAATCAACTCCGGGTTCAAAACCTCCGCGAGGTTCTCGCGGATAAGGTCAAACCGTGCTTGTGCTTCCGAGTCCATCGCGACGAGTCTAAGCCAGAAAACGATATTGGTAGAGAGAGGCGCAGGGAAAGATAAAGGCGGCGCTGGTGGGCTGGTGGGATGGTTTTCTTAGGCGGGGAAAAACCGTCGGATCAACGGTTGTTCCGTTGCCATTTTTTGAGTCAGAGCGACAGGCGGTCAGGGGTGGCAGATAACATTCTTCATTGTATCAAAACCCAATCGGAGAGAAGTCCGCCACCCGGTCCATGTGACATGGCTTTCTGCATGGCCATTCTTCGTTGCAAAGCTTACACACGCCACTACTTGATGTCGTCAAGAGACGGACCGGCACAAGGCCCTTTTTCTAAGCAAAGTGCCCATATCACGTGAAAACGTCAATTCATGAGAAATTTGGGCTGAACTACGACTCAATCGAAATGGGGTATCATAGCAGAAAGTAGTCTGTCAGAGGCTCGGCAATGCAGTAAATAGCAACATTCATCCATCCACGCAAAACAGTCTGAAGTAACGTCCATCACGGTGACCGTGCCCACTCCAATTCCCTCGGGCTATTGTTATTCATGGGACTTCCGAGATCCCGATAAGGTGCTATCGGCGACGCCTCCACGGTCGTCGTCATGGTGTTCCGATCACCAATGTGAAACTTCTTTGTAGCGAGAATGTCTGTCCTACGCGGTATCAGTTTCTCACACTGCGCTAGAAGAAACAAGGGAACTTACACCATAACCAGTGGGAACAAGCATTCCATCGTATATGCAAACCGATCAAACTGGCCCGCCACCGTCGTGGCTGTTTGGGATGTGACCTGCAACGAATACGTAACTGCGCGGGTGATCCCGATAACGCAGAGGCTGGCGACGCGCACCTCAGTTGTGCGGAGCACATGCCGGAAGACCATTCTTGTGAAGGACAGTTTAGGAGAGACGCGGTATGCCTTGTGCAGAAGCCGAATGAGAAAGAAAGAGCTGCACGTTTCGACCAATGCGATACTTGCGAAGTAACCGACGTGCAGGTAGTCGATTCGGTGTTGTAAGGGGCCAGTAGAATGAGAGGACACGCCTTCTTGAGTGATTTCGAGGACTCTGCTGGCGAGTATAGTCATTCGGATGGAGCCAATTACAACCATGAAAAACCAAAAGAGGGAAAGGAAGAGTATCCGGACCGAGTCGCGGAGAGTGTGCAGTAGTATTTGGTAGCTATAGAAGGAAAGGCCTGCTTCTTGGACCTACTGTCTGGTTAGTACGGCATTAGGTTACTAGAGCTAACTGAATGATGCACTCACCAGCCAGAGGATATCAGCAATGGCGCTGGCGGCTGCTCGGTTTCCGGTAGGATATGATGTGTAGAAGGAAAAGTAGCAGAGTCCGTTGGCCACGGCACCAGCGGCGGAGACAACGATGGGGATGAAGCTCAAGGGGCTGGGCCGTGTGATGAGCATGGCCCAGATACTCAGGAGTGTTGTGAACAGTCCGATACTGCTTAGTATCGACCAGCTCAACTCATAATAGCTGGCGATTTCCGGAGAGGCGCCAGATGGTGGGTGGGTATCCATTGCTTCGCTTATAGTATGTCAAACGAATATTTTAACGGCAAAGACTGCTGGAGCCCTCCCTCCCCCTCGGCATTCCTATGAAACAGGATCACGAGAGCAATGAATTTCCTCTAAGCTAGAAAGATAAGAAGCAGGGGGGGGTGGCTTTCGCGTAATTATATCAATCGTGTTCTTCAGACTATACTGCTAAAGAGGACCTGCATTGGAACACCAAGAGCGTGCAGTTCCATTCCCCGCATTATCCACACTTCATGAATAGGGCGTCCGCGGTAATCTGGGGAAAAACTGGGGTCGATCCACGCAGAACGGATGAAATACCGCGTCCAAGTATTAGCCCTAGCCACGGATAATTTAATCCCCAACGGATGGTGGCCGAGCGTTAACGGTTATTTCTTCCGTCAATCTCGTACGTTTCTCACCCATTAGCCCGGCTCATTGAACTGGTGGGCTGTGCGTGCCATCTTCCTGCTTACGAATGCACTAACCTCGCTTAGAATGATTGAAATTAGGATTCTTACTAGTGTGGATGTTAGCCTTCACTAGGCTGGACCCGGGGGGTTCGGTGGATATCCCCGTCGTGGCTTGAGGGTAGACCCCATACAGCCGAGCATAAAATAGGCTAATAACATATGCCAAGGCTAAAAGAGACATACCAAACACCCAACAAGAAAGAAAAACTTAACGTTCACATAAACGGGTTCACGCATTTTCTCCCGGACTCAATTAGCAGCAAGCACTCCCACCGACCAAGCCGGTAGCATGAAAGTAAACTTGCCATTCGTCGCCTTCACATCTGACTCACTGGGCGTCACCAGAGTCTGGCTATCCGAGTTGAACGCCTTCGGATCGCTGTCTGCAAGAACCGTCAATTTTCCACCCGTCTTCCCGGAGATGGACACGCTGATCTCCTGCGAATCAGCTCCATAGTTGGCCAACTTCACGTAATACTCGTCTCCGGCACTGGAGGCAACCCAGTAAACAGGTCCGAAAGCAGAATCAGAGGTCACGCTATGGAGAGTGTCTCCGCGGTTTACAGAGAACATCTGCTGCACGTAGTAGCTGGTGGTCTCGATGACCGTGCTAGGGTTCTGTGTGAAAGCAATGAGATTCGGCTATACTCACGTCAGTTTTCTAGTCTACCCTTGTATTCCACGAGGGGCTATCCACGTACCGTCCACTGGGTAGAGTTCACCAGTTGCAAAAGGGGAGCATACGCTGCCATCTTGACGACATCGCTGTTCCTCTCAATGCCGATCATGTACACGGCCTCAGCAACGGATCCCTGCATGAAGGGCCAGGCATTGTCCTGCTGGCACGAATACTCCCCGATGAAGTACGGGACGGATCGGTCCTTGTTATCGAATTGACTGAACTGCTTCACGAGGTTATCGGCAGTATTGTAGTTATGATAGTCCACCCAAGCGCCTTCCGGCAGCTTACTAGGCAGACAGGATGATTGGTCAGTGCTGGCGATGATGGTGAGATCCGGATAGGCAGCGTGAATCGCATCGTAAAAAGCAGTAAAACGCTCTACGTAGGATGCACAGCCGCCACCTAGCATATCCTCGTTACCGATCTCGACCATGGTAAGTTTCCAGGGTTCCTTGCGCCCGTACGACGCACGAAGGGAGCCATATTCTGTGCTCGAATCGCCAAGAACGTACTATGATCCTGTCAGAGGCATTCCTGCTGGCAATGGGGTACGAAGCATACTTCAAGCTCACTCAGCACGTCATCAATGTAAGGCTTCAGGCGTCGCCAGTGATCGGTGTGTTACCACCGGACCCAAGTGCAAAGCCAGCCCATACACCCAGGACTGGGGTAAGTTCCATATCCTCGCACCAGTAAAAATACTCATCAAGGCCTGATTGAACGGTTAGGCTCAGTCTAGTAGTATATTTGAGGTGCACTTACCCAGTCCGTCCGTGTTGTAGTATGTCCAGTCGCCTTGCGTCCGGGGCGGTTTTCCACGGGGCCGATCGTCTCATTCCACTTCCATCTCAAAGCTTCACTCGCGCCCTCGCTGTGTCTATTAGGTTGTGTCCATCCGGAGTACCTGGCACCAGGAAGGCGAACACTCACAGATTGTTACCTCCAGGGAATCGCAAGAAAGATCCCTTCATGTCTGCCAAAGGCTGAGCCACCTGAGGTTTCAGCCCATTAGACCTAAACACCATATCAGTACGATTCGTCACGGCACCGAAAGAATCACACAAACCTTGACTTGTACGTTTGAGGGAAAAGCTCAAAGAGCCCAAAGTTTAATGAGGAACCACCAACGGATGCTCCGTCAAGCGTGAGCTCATAGAGCACAGCACCATCAGGGGCCTTCTTGGTAGGAATCTTTGCCGTGACCTGGGTAAAGTTGCCTGAGTTCGAAGATTGCGAGATCTTCGTCGAGCCATACTCTGTACCTGTGTTGTTCCCTACCAGTCGGACCGTGATGTCGCCGGAGAAGTCACCCTTGATCCAAAAAGTGTTTAAAAACTCGCTCCCATCTACTGGGACCCCCCAGTAGCCTTCGTTGGTAAATCCGACAGCACCAGATGCGCCCTGTTTGACATCAAGTTTCAAACTATGCGGGATGGCTTCGGTCAAGGGGTTCTGCGTGTCAACGGCGATAGTGGCATCGCCGACGGCAGCCCACGCAGTCAGGTCGGGATTACTTCCCTGCAGGCCATTATTGCGCAACAGCTGTCCATAAATGCCTCCATCGCCGGAGTGGTTAATATCCTAATCTCTCTATTAGTTATGAAGTCCACTGTCCGCTGCGTCGGGATCGCATACTTCGAACATGAAGCCATACAGAATGGGGCTGGAAGAGTTTCCTTTCTCAGTGGAAACCTCTAGAGAGACACCATACACATTCTGAACTAAAGAAAACAGGAAGGGAAGGGCACTGAGCCCCGAAAGAGTTGAGAACGCCACCATAGTTCTATTCCCGATGTGGTACCTGAAACTGGGAGCATCGTTCGAGGGTCATACTCCATGCTTTTATAGTCGCTCTTGAAGAATAATTAACCGTTCTCGGGCTTTGAATATAGGAGAATGAGGCAGGGAGCCGTATAGCAGTGATGAAGACATTCAACCGAGAGTGGAGAGAGCATGGAAAATGCGGAGTGCCCGATCATACTGTGATGTGAGATACCCACATAAAAGCATGCAGTGCGACATGTTACAGTGACAGCCAAGGATATGGCACGCTGAAGCCCAAGTCATAATACCTGTTTTTTAGTACCACTTCCAATCGTCTATTGTCAGCATAGCCCACCGCGATATCCGGAGTGTATCCGAGCTATATCAATAGTTCCTAGATGGACTATAGTGGATCATACGACATGTCGATCTTTGTCCATTTACAGTGAGACAGCGAGTTATTCCAGGTATCCAAAGATCCCAAAACCAGGGACCACTGTAAAACCTCGGAGAAATATAATCTACACCCACGGTGGTACAAGAGACCTCACGCCCACCGCCACCACGAATTCTTAGGGTAAAACAAGCTTTATGGCTGCCAGTATACCACTGCCCAGCAATTTCTTGTGTTAAGGAGGCGCCGGGGTGGGCTGAACAAAGTAAGTCAAGGGCCTCCAGAATTATTACAAGTCAGGCACCAAGCCAGCATCTGTAGCACTCCACCATCGTGACCACAAGCCGAAGAAAGCAACGCGCTGTGGGTAATATCACACCGGTAGCCCCTTCGCAGCTGCAGCATCTTGGCGCAACTCTCAGGCGATTGGCTCGGTCCCTATCGGACCAAAAATGGTCCCTGCTTAGGGCCGGATAATAATATAATTTAGTTCCTAAGTCCATGCACGATGATGTCGGTTGTGTATTCCCCCTCTTTCTTTGTCTCCGCATGGGTTCTGTAGGACGACGCTCAGGGCAAAACCCCGGCGGGGACGGGGTTCCCTGTCGATCATCTCGCGGAACTACGAGTCGTGCGTCTTGGAAGTCTCACTCGGCTATCAAGAAGCCTATGGTGGCTGACATTATGCATGAACTGGTTGTACGCTGAAAGGCCCTGAATTGGTCAATCCATATTTCTCGTGGCTACTACTCACGGCCCCGAGTCAGGGGTGAAGAAGGAAGCGATAGACATCATAGCTGTGGTGCATGCCTTGCAACATGTTGCATGCATACTAGTATCACTGGGAAACGAACATCGCGTGGCGTATCCCTGGGTTATTGACATGCTAACGCAGCTTTTGGACCATACCAGGTTGGTGTGGTCTCTTGACAGGTCCAGGTGGATGTACTGACATGTACTAATAGTCAACGACGTCCAGTACGAAGATATATTCTAACGTACTACACAACGGCAATAACTAGTGCTCAACTCCACAATAAACATCAAATAGTAGCGCAAGTAGCTATACAGAATATTAATATTAGTAATGCGATAGATTTGTGATGAATCACAAATGGGTGTTAGGCCATTGTTCAGCAAAGGAGAGCACAAGAGCGTGAAGTGTTTATTGATTTTTTGATTTTTTGGAATATATACACAAATAAAAATCAATATTTCAACAGATCCTCGATGGTCTAACGGTCATGATTTCCGCTTGTCATCTCATATGAGAACAAGCGCGGGAGACCTGGGTTCGACTCCCAGTCGGGGAGATCTTTTTTGGCAAACATTTTTCTTTTCCCTCTTGTTTTGGCTGACCTTGTAAGGGGGTACATACCTCTTCTTTTTCTCTTTCTCTTTCTGCTTTCTCTTCACAAGGCATGGAACATATCCACGTGTTACTCTATCGTTTGGCATTTCTTTATCCAATGTTCGGCTTCTTCTGACTTTTGTTGTAGCATCACTTCCAACCACAATGCAGACCCTGCCCTCCCAACACCAGGGCTTCTTACTACTGCAATATTTGGTGCCAGCAGACTGGGCCAGATACATCGGGGTGCGTATACTATATCCCATGATCTATATGGTACCGCCCACTACATTGCGAACCTGTTATTTCATATGTATCGATCGAAGTAACTGGACTTGTGTGTAGTATGTTCTAGAATGCCGAGGGCGCCTGTAGACATGAACTATTAAATATAGGATATGGACTTCTACATCCTGTAGTAGCTGAATTTTGGTGTTTATATAACGGAGGATGTACTAGACAACCGGTCAGCCGGGCAAGGACACGGGCAATAGAAGTGTGAAGGCTTTCGACCATTCGATAGTAGCCGGAACATTGACTGAATTATATGTATCCTCTCTCATCCTAACACGGCCGTTCTGTTGTAGACGCATTTTGTTTACACCTCATCAGATAACTGCTAGTAAAAATACACCCTGATCGCTTGAATCCTTCATATACATATATATAGGAGGGTATCCTCAAGCCAAATTTCGCAGAGCAAAGAGAAAGATCACATAGCAATGACGCATACTAGTCACAGAGCCTACGCGAAGCGTCTGTTTCTCTAATATTCATTTTAACCAGGAGAAAAGGGAAATAACGAAAAAGATCTCACAACGTATACTGTGATCATGATCACTACTCCCGTCGAGGATCACGGTTGATCATGGAATGGCAGCCCTGCAACCGCTCGAACAAGCATATTCATTGCACTCGCCGGCCCGCCTCCGATTGACACAAAGTGGCGAGGATTATATTTAGGACCATACATCATCAAGTCATAGTTTTCATTTATCTCAATAACCGATCCGTCATTAAGCAAGATTACCGGCTCGACTGGGTGATGTACGACGGTGGAAGAGAACTCCCGACTCCAGAGACATGGATAAAATCCACTGACTGGTATGGTGTACTAATAAATGACCATGCGTTACATAACTAGGAGACCATCATGCAATGAAAATACCTAGAGATACGCGCCAGTAGGAGATCAAGTATTCCAGAACTCTGCGAAGATGACTAGGAGTACAAACACTGTCGACCGGCTCCATCTTCTAAAAGCCTCCCTGGTTGGGTGGTAAACTTCATGTTCTTTGACCAACGCGCCTGCAGAGACTTAATATACTGTTAAAAAAAGATCCGAATGAATTAGTTTTCGATCTACACCCCATCAAGCCACTAATCTCTCTAGGAGGCTGGCCTGCGAGATATAGAGAAGAAACAGGATACTCCGGCTCTTACCTTATATCTTATCCTGGCCTTTGTTTTGTTTAATGGTCGCTTCCTATCTTAATTCTAGTTGCTAAAGTAGCTCTGACTGTTCTCTTTTAACAGACAGGATCCGGTCGGATGCTCCTCGTCGAATAGCGAATGCTAAACAGGATAAGCTGTTACTCAGCCGACTGATATAAGAAGATATAGTTCTCTAAATTGTGTTCGTGGTATCGGTCACGTATCTCTCGCTATTATCCATTACATATCAGATTCACATGACAGTCAATATGATCGACAGCAATGGAGTCTTCAGAAGACAGTCTGCTTTGGAACTTCAGGGGTGGCTGGTTCGGTAGCGATATGATATACCCTGTCACCCACGGGAGACCAAAGATTTAGGAATCAGTATATCAGCGTTATTCCGCGCCTTGGAACTTAATGTATCCGGGTGGGGTAAATGGCTACTATTAATATTAGCACTACTTGTCTCCTTACAATCGCTCTGAAGATCCTGGAACATATCTAGAAGATTGCTACTACGTAAGGCCCTCTCTACCACAAGGTGGTGTGGGCTCACTGTTTAGAGGAACGTATTTACCACGATCAATGTATCAAGTTATAAAATTATATACTACTATTCGGTTCTAGATACTGGAGAACCGTATTCCATTACATGTTGAATGCGAAATATTAATGTCAAGTCAGCCAAGGGTCATCAGGGGCGCGATTCTGGATGGTAGTCCAGCCCGTCTGCGTGCTCCTGTATTTGCGGCAACTTCGGCGGCAAATCGCTTTCAGGATCGTCTTGGATGTCCTTGTTGATAGGATCCTCTGGAGCTAGGTTTGGCTCCCTCACAAGGCAGGAAGCATACGTGGTGAAGGGTACACTCACCCAGAACACCACAAACGCGACGATCAGGTTAGCCATGAGAGAGACGTTCTCGCTGGCGCCAATGCCGAAAGCGATAGCAAAGCCCAGACTCTCGAATGAACGAAGAATTCCAGTGGTGTATGCCAGGACATCGACATGGATATCGTATGTTCCCAGAATCCAGTACGTCCACACCACTGATGCCTGACTTCCGACACTAATTCATCCAATACGTCAGTAACGAATCTCTAGTGTATTCACAAGCAAATGGACATACCCAAAGAGACAGTACGCGGCGATCGCCTTGCCGTATCCAGGGTCATAGATATCCAAGGATGGGGTAGGATTTTGCCTCTGCAGGTCCGTCTGCATGACAAAATTCAAAACCCACTGCGGGATAAACACCGCGACCATCGTCAGCCAGCCTGCAAGCGCCGTTCCTCGTCTCGTTCGGAAGATTTTATTTGAATCCAACAGCCAGCCCCAAAGCACCGTAGCCACAATACCGACAATGGTTTGGACGAATCCAGCCAGTGTCCGGCCCCGGACCGAGAAGTATTCCGTCAGATAGTTCCCCTGGTATGTTTGACTCCAGCGCACGGTGATGAAGATCGGAATCAGAAGCAGCATGTACTTCTGCTTTGTTGCTTTCCAAAATCCCCTGAGTCCCTCCTTGAACGAAATACGATGTTCGTCGGAGCTGAATGTCGGTTTGGTTCCGTCTTTGCGAATCAGCTTGTGCGCGGGAGCGACGGTTAACGCGAGGGGGAGACCGCCGCAGCTGAGTCCGATGAGAACGAGGTATGTCTTAGGGCTGATGCTGCCCTTGCTGGATGAGTCTATGTTGAGCGCGAGTTGAATGGCATTTCCAATGACAGATCCAAGCTTGTTCAGGGCCATCCAAATGCCGACTATGGGCCTCGTTAGCAAGTGCCTGTCTTGTTGGATCTCATGATTCAAGATCGATGGCACTTACTGTAGGTACCGCGGTTCTCAGGCTCGGGATAACCGACAGCAATAGCAGCCTCCGAAACCCATAGTGCGGCGCCCTATACGCAAATCAGCACTCACACTTCTCCTCTCACCAGCCTGAACGAAGATAGTAGCATACCGAGAAACCACAGGTCACCGACCCTAGGAGCAAAAACCACTGAGTTCCGAAAACACTATTGCAATACAATGCCGCAAAATAGGGCACATAACCAATAGTCCCGACGACCAGCACCCACTTCAGACTGAACCTGTTTCCGGCGATCGAGAATAACGGGCATGTCACGATCATGATCACGTATGTGATGACATTGGAGGCATTGACGAAATACGGGGTTGCGAGACCACCGGCTCCCAGTCCTGTCGCAAGATCAGTTTCTGTATTCCTCCCTTTCTTGCTTCTCTTCTTTTCTGTCTTTTCCTTTTCCTTTTTTTTTCCCCCGGTTGGCGATAGCGATAAGAAACTAACCATTCAATGCATCCCAGATACCGGGCTGGGTAAAGCTGATCAGACCCAAGGCGATAGTCTGATACAGGGTCCCGCGATACCAGCGGTGCAACGTCTCCCAAAGCCCAGCCATGGTCGAAAGCCAGAGAACTCTGGCAAAGACATGGCGATTGGCGATGCGAGTCGATATTTAGTATGCAGACAGGTTTATCCTCAGCAAAGGCCAGCGCCCCACTCCGATGTCGTGATCGCGAGCAGCGCTGCGATAAGAAGGCAATACATAGGGCGCGGGATGAATTCCATGTGTCATGAATACCCACTTGGTGCCGGCTCTGGTACGAGGCCGTTGGACAATTGCCGGCGCTGGCAATTAAGCGATGAGGAGCCCCAGTCCGCGCCTCCCAACGGCTCCCCTGATGGATACGCCTGGACCTGCCCTGGATCGTGACTCGTGAGTCATTTCCTTTTGTATTTCATTTCCTTTCTGGGCATTTTTCTTTTGAATGGTTTCCTGACTAGTGACTCTGTACTCCGTATATTCTGCGCGATCGGATGGGTTCACGGCACGTGTGGATGGATAAGGGTATTGCCCTATCAATACTAACCATAGGCCTTCTAGAAGGAGTTTAAAAGGCTTTAATCGTCCAACCCACTGTCGTCTGTCATAGAAGAAAGTATCGGGATCCTTAGACTTGTCGCAGGTTTCTGACTCGAATAATAATTCAATGTCAATGTTGAGTTGAGTCTCGGGTTCAGCTGTTCGTTCAGCCAGAATTCGCGCATAGATCGAAATTCCAATCCAGATAGAGAACAAGATGAGGATCATAGTTCCGCAGCGGACACCCAATCTAGACGGTCTAAAAACGAGGCTAAGGCAGTGTCGATCACCGGGGCTGAAACCGTAATATAGTAGGAACAGGAACGGCCTTTCTTGCGCGAGAGTGATACATCGAGGGCTTCATACCTGTGCCCTGGGAGCCCCACATTTAGGAGAGCGCCTGTAGAGCTATATATGAAGCTGCCTTTGTCCTCGGTGTACTCCGTATCGACTGACCATCTCCACTGATACCTGCACAGACTAGCCCGCATTTGGAACCAGTTAGCCTTCCCAAGGGCCATCTGTGTAATGGCTTACGAAAGCATGCAGCTCGTGTAGTCGTTATCTTCATTGTAGTGCCATAGGCAAATGGGCAAATGGCAATTCATGATTTGAAGGGTCCGTCTTGGTGCCGACTACTCTCAGCACTGGGCTGGTCGAATCTGGGCCATAGCCGCATATAGCTCATCTTCAGCGTCACAAGCTATTAGTGGAATTTTCCGCTCATGTACAGCTGCAACGGAAGATAGGAAACAATTAAAATCGAGAAGACAATACAAGCACATGTGGATGACCGTGAGATTTGCTAAATAATATCACTCAATGTCTGGAAAAGGGGCTAGGGTTTATCATATGATCCGCCATAGTCGAGGTGTAATATAATGCATATAATTATGACCTGTCACGAAGGCGAAACAATGAAAGCATACGGAGTACACAGGAGCATTATTCCACTAGCTACTCTGGCACTTAATTAAAATTACAATTGAACGCGGGATTTAGAGAATGTGCAGACTTGTATATTATCCTGTCATGTTCTATTCTAATCCATTATCAATGTAAACAGCACGCCAATGTGCCACTCTAAACTACCCTCCTTCTATTAGCACATAACCAATTAAAGAGAATACTCATTTTCTCCTCGCGAGAAAATCATTCACCGTTTTCCATATTCCCTTGACGCCCTTCTCAATCTCAAACCGCCCATCATAAAGCGGATACACAACCACCGCCAAGAAAGCAAAAAACTGCCAAATAATAGCAACCGTAACCCACCCCGAGAAGAAAGACTTGGTGAAGATATAGTTCCGGTAAAGTGGCATAGGCCACAAGATAAAAGTGATAAGCACCAGGACTACGAAGATCACCCACGCGATACGAGACCAGCGGTATAGCTCTTTCAGCGTTTCGTCACTGAAAGGGTGACGGATATCGTCTAAACTCAGTTGTGTTGGTGAGGTGATAGCCGGCGCTGCTGAAACGGCAATGGTCTTTTCGTCTGCTCCAATTCGCTCTGGGTCGTCGGTGGAGGTTGTTTCGGATGCGGGGGATTCAAGGCTAGGGCTGGCTGGTTGCTCGATGGCTTTTTCGCTCGACTGGTTTTCCTTAGAGGCGTGTGCGATGGACGGGTCGGAGGCATGCAGTTGTGCTTCGTCTGCGAGCTCGATGCGGAGGAACTCACGCCAGTCGAATTTGTAAGGCTTATAGAGGGATATGATGACGGAATAGAGGCTGGGGAGAAAAACGATCCAATGGCGCCGTACAGGGCCGGCAACCCCTCGCCAGTGGTGGTCATGTTGACAGCACCGTACAGGGACTTTGCGCTGGCCAGCCAGATAGCCAGACCGGTGAAGAAGCCCAGGACGGGGGAAACAATAGCTGCTAAGCGAGTCTGGCCCGACCAGAAAAGGGTGAGGGCCAGTGGAATAATCCCCGGGCAGGAGAGGATGGGCCGGAAGTAGCCAATCCAGGTCATGTTTGCACCGCCGTAGTTCAGAGCAATCGAGATACCGGTAATGAAGACGGCGTGGAAAACGACCGAAATATGACTGACGCGAAGGAGCCTTTTGTCGGACGCTTTTGGATTGAAGTATGTTTTGTAGAGATCGAACGAGAGGATACTGCTGACCGCAATCATCGAGGATGAAACCGTGCTTGTTAAAGCCATGAAGAGCAGTATGAAGAAGGCGACAATACCCGAGTCGCCAATCAGGGCCTTGACGAGGTATGGCATCACCATGCCGGCATTTACCTCTGCACTGGTAAGCGGGCCCGGGTAGGTAGGGAATAGAGGCGTGTTATGCAAAGCGCGTGCGGACAGTCCAATGACTGTCCCCAGACCCCAAGGGATGCCGAAGACAGCTACCGCAGCTAGGTTGTAAGCTGGCACCGTGGAGTTCACCTCGCTTGCAAAGGACTTTTGCCAGAATGCTGTATCCTATTGACCAACTGTTAGCATCACAACCCTTTTGCGCTCCTGTCGTCTCAACCATACCATGACCACGAGAGCCAGGTTGCCAAATTTCAAAACCAATCCCCAGATGATGGCATCTTTGGACTTCATCGTGAGCAGCGACCCTTCATAGTTTCCGGAAATATAGTTCTCGCTCGCCGTGGCCACCACCTTTTCATAGAGACCCCCCAGTCCACCCACTGCGGGATGGGTCAGAACCGACAGGGTAAAGTAGATGATGAGGATCAAAGCCACAGCCGTGTGAAGGAAGTCCGTGAGGAAAGTTGCCTTGAGGCCTCCGACCGCGGTGTACAAAACCACTAGAGGATGGTTAGTCACTTGCAGTTCCTCTCATGAGCCAGTGAAATGCGCCGAACTTACCTCCCAGCGGGATGAGAATCGTAGCTGCGACGAAGTGCATGCCGGACACTCCATAAATCAGTTGCGAGCCTGTCAGAATCATGGAGGCACACCCAAAGACATTATTGGTGAGATTCAACACGATAAATACCAGGTGCCCGATCCACCCATATCGCATCTTGATAATCTCGAGCGATGTATGGGCGTACGGCACTCGGATCTTGGCCATGACACCCAGTGCAGCCATCAATGCAATCTGGAAACAGAGACCGGACCCCCACCACTAGCACCATGTTAGCACAGTCTAACTAGTGGAGGTATGAAGCGAGATGACTCTACCAGAGGAACTGCCAGACCGTATCGATAGCACATCGCTGCGGACAACACCGTTTCGTTGATCCACATCCACGAAGAAAACACCGCCGACGCCGTTAACCCTGTCCCTACGGACCTATTCGCTACCATAAACATCTCCGAAGTGGCCGAGTCTTCGGAAAGATACGCCTTCTGCACTTTGATCGCGACCAGAATCACCCCGCAAAAAAGCACACCCAGCCCTATAAGGAGGCCATAAGCTGTGCCTTGCGGGATCAGGTCTATGCCCGCAACGCCTAATGTCGCTACAGTCATGATGGCAGGGTGAATGAGGAATGTAGGAAGGAGGAAGAGGTCATGGACATAGCAAGGTCGGAAGAATTGTATGAAAGGATGTCGAGTATTAAAAGCTTCCTGCGACCGTGGATATTGCCGATCGGGAATTTACTTTCATGTCCACAAGGACTCCTACATCGCTACTCCAATTTTTTTTTTTCCTTTGTGTGTTTTTTTTTTAACTTCTTCTCATTGACTTAGCGATTGCATTTGGAGCCTGGCTGATAGAATGGCCAATGCCGTATGGTTGAGTTGTCACGCAGTCAGCGGTAGATATTGCGTTATGCGGCACGAAATGCGTGAATGCCGGTAGTCAAACATGGGCAGCGTCTCAATGAAAGGAACGCCAAATGCCATTGCCTTGATACGAGCATGTGGATGGGACATAGTGCAGAGCTTAGGCGAGCTTAGCCAAAGAAAAGGCGAATTGAGGTGAGCAATGCATGGATGGGATGGCGTGCCTGCAGTGCGCTATGGCGACTCGTGCGGCACCACCCGATGAATCGCGATAACGGCAGCGGCCCCAAAATGACACGAGAAGCAAACAATAAGATAAAACAAGATGTGTGTACAGCTCAATCCGCTCGCACGGCATTGCCCGTATGTGATCCTCTTGGTGGGTCCTCCAAGTTTGTCCCTCCCTCGCAGCTCCCGTATACCGATTGAACAGACGCACGAAGACTCCCCGAACCAACCACGATGACAAACAACGATAACAATAAGAAGCAGATCATATTGAATGCGTTCGTGATGAATACCCCGGGCCATCTGGCGCCGGGGCTCTGGAAACATCCGAGAAACAAGACCGACCAGTACAAGAAACTCTCGTTTTGGACCGACCTAGCGCAGTTGCTCGACAATGCCGGGTTTCATGCCATGTTTATCGCTGATACCCTAGGTCCATACGACGTATACAAGGGTCCGGCCAATGTAGTCCCTGCATTAGCATCCGGAGCACAGTTTCCGGTCAATGACCCACTGTACCTGGTCCCAGCCATGGCAGCAGTAACCAAAAACCTGATCTTCGGCGTGACTGCGAGCGTAACATACGAAAAGCCATATGCACTCGCCCGCCGACTATCCACAGTAGACCACCTCAGCGACGGCCGTCTCGCCTGGAATATTGTCACGTCTTATCTCGACAGTGCGGCTCGCAATCACGGCCTCAAGGAGCAGATTCCACATGACGAACGGTATGCGATCGCTCACGAGTATATGGAAGTGCTCTATAAGCTTTGGGAAGGCAGCTTTCGAGACGATGCCGTCCGAGATGATCGAGAACAAGGGGTCTATATTGCCAGTGATACCGTGCGACAGATACACCATAAAGGGAAGTACTTCGAAGTACCTGGACCCCATTTCTGCGAACCCTCGCCACAACGCACTCCATTTCTTTTTCAAGCAGGCGTCTCTGAAGCTGGAAACGGCTTCGGAGGAAAGCATGGGGAAGCGATCTTCGTCGGCGGCCAGACACCGGAAGGCGTCCGGGTGACTGTGGACAACATTCGCAAAGTTGCCGCAGAGGAAGGACGCGACCCCAATCACATTAAGGTTATCGTGGGTATTAACGCCATTGTCGCCGCGACAGATGAAGAAGCGAAAGCAAAGCGGGAGGAGTATCTCAGGTATGCGGACGAAGAGGGGGCATTGGCGCTATTTGGCGGGTGGACCGGGGTCGATCTCTCAGGCCATACGGACGACAAGGACTTCCGATTCAGCGAATCTCCACGCGTTCAGTCCATTGTAAGGCGATGGTCTGCTACCGTGCCCGGGACGGACAATCTTCCTTGGACTAAGAGGCGAATTGTCGAGTACTTGAGTGTTGGAGGACTTGGGGCGAAAGTCGTCGGCAGCCCCACAACCGTCGCTGACGAGCTGGAACGATGGGTAGAGGTGTCAGGAGTAGATGGCTTTAACCTGGCTCACATTACCAATCCGGGGACGTTTGAGGACATTATAGAATACCTACTCCCTGAGTTGCGACGAAGAGGACGTTTCCGAAACGCGGTAGCAAAGGAAGGTGCCACAGCCAGAGAAGTTTTCATCGGATCCCGAAGGCTTCCAGATGATCATCCTGGAAGCAAGTATGGGTGGCATGCTGGTGAGAAGCTACCCAAGTATCAGCTGGAGGAAAAGAATGGAGAGAAGGTATGATAGAGGAGACTTGATGACGCTTGGACGACAGGGATAGCAACATTTGAGACCAAATCGAGCTACATATGCCTCGCTTTGCTTGAAGGCTGGAGATAATAAGAATAAAACTGCCTGCAGTGAACCTTACGCGGATAACGTAACCGTAGAATCGCTTAGTGAACAGCTGGTTTGGCCTTGACAACTTGAGATAAGCATGGAAGAGTCACCTGGGGAGAGACCAAACTTGGGTAGTATTAAACAGATTCATAGGCATTGATGGGTGAAACATTATGTCCATCAGCATTCTATCTCCTTCCAAACCCTTGTTCAGGCTGGGTCAATAGCGAATGCCCTGTGATACACGTGCAGCAAGACGCCACGCTTGTATATCCAATGAATCGTGGAATACACAGTAAACCGGGCCCGAGCGATGATTTAGAACCTGATTGTGATCGAGCGACCACCGAGTCCGGGCAGTGGGCTTCCTGGAAACTGACGCCAGCTCCATTTGCCACATCTACCAGTCCCTGGTCACACGCGCGGGGTCTGGGTAATTATAGTCCACTTTTATCAGACATAGCTTGAGCTGTACATATGCATACCCTGCAGGCTAATAGTACTACAACGGTCATATGTGCATGCAACGAACCAATAATATCCAGACTCGTTTGGAGTTCCCAGAACAGGCATGTGGTTTCTGCTAACCTAAGACAATACTATCCTCTCTGAGGAGTGGTTTTTCCATCGATACAGCCCAATATTGGGCAGACATCTCAGGATATCCTTCCTGTGTTGTCGTGGTTCAAGGCTGATGGTGAGGGGATTGGCTTGCCCCGAAGCCATTTAGTTTAGCGTCGATGGCCACTATCGACGTAAGGGAGCCACTGTTAAGCGAAAGAAATAGCCAATATGCTCTACAGTTGCGGAAGGATTGACGGTTTAATTTACCTTTCACCAAGGGAGCTTTCCAGGTAACACTAGATTTGGAGTTCGTGCTGTGGGGTATAAGCACCCAATGCACTAGTTGGCCAGTAGACCGTGGATAGACGAATGAGCGACTGACGGTAACCACTGTACAATAGAATAGATTACACTATCGAATCTAGCGTTTTCTAGCCATTTCATGGTCGGAGGGGTTGTGCCTAGAGTCAACCTAATACACAATGACGGCTATTCATGGCTGCGATGCCCATAGGCGACAACTGGCAAGCCTCCCTAACGCTTGCCATGACCCGTGTGAGCGGTCCTCAGTCACAGTGGACCTCAATATAGTCTCTCTCAAGTCGAGACTCGATGAAGTGGATATGTTCCATCCATCGAAGGGGAGTGTATAGTTGAAGGTCTGAACGCCGTGACGAACGCCGCCTCGACGATGGCCGAGTTGAATGCGTCTGGTCACTTGGGAGAAAAACCTTGATTGGGCCGAGGGTGGATAAGCCTTGCAGCAGTTTTGGGCTATACTTGCCAAGAGATGCCACTGTCGCTTCGAAACAAGGGGTCCAACTTGCTCCGTGTCCTGTTTGCCCCTAAGCAAGCGGAAGTTATTTCCGGATCTTCGCTGACGTCCAGTCGATGCGAGCGGGAAAAGTGAGGCGAGGTATCATTGGATATGGACTTGAGTGTGCGCCTTCAACGGCTACATACAGGTCAAGCCGCGGTCGAGAGCACGCTTGTGGTACCGTCTAAGCGAGTCCCCGTCAATCATTTTTTTATTTCATGTTTACCTACATTTTTATTCTCAACTTTCCTTGTCGTTACCGCTGTGGGTTGAGAATGAAATGAAGAATGCCATGGACATGATGATACCCATAGATATGGGGCTCAAGAGCAGGTTGCCTTACATTGAATATGCTCCCAATGACTGGAATGCTGGATAGAGGCCCCTAGCAATCCCACAGACGGTCCAACCATGGCATGACCCATCGAGAGAACAGAAATACTACGCAGGAAACATCATCCACACGGACGCTGCCGACGAGACGGTCGAGAGAAGAGGGAACAATCGCCAGAAATAAACTTTTGCCACTGGTCTCGCTCTCTCCCAAGGCTTGAACACCTGTCAAGACAAGCCCCCCCCAACGTACAGTAGTATGCTGTATGGAGTAAGTACCCTTATGTACCTTTTCACGAGGGACAGACAGGACCATAAAAAACACCCCCACCGTCTGATCCATACCACTCCGGAAGCATCTAGCGCAGTGCCAGGACTATTTGGTACTATTTGGCTACTATTTTGGACCATTATTAAGATCAGCTGTTTTAGACATGTGCAACCATCGTTATGTGTCAGGTTCCGCTTGCGGATAATCTGATCCGTTCCCACTTTTCAAAGTCCATGTGGAGATCGTACGAATTGTTGCGGCGGAAGCAATTCCAATTGGACCGCATGCCATGTTTGTGCCGTGGGAAAATATTTCCATCGAGCCTACCTGCCATTCAGATTTCGAGTTCTGCATGGCCCTCCTACTTTGAAGCGGTTGGGTTGAGGAACCACATAATGTCGGGAAGAAATCCTGGGATTGTGGACGGGAAAAAAAGGAAAAGGAAAAATACAAAAAAAACAGAATAAAGAAAAAAAAAAAACAGAGACAAATCTGCATGAGAAGAAAGAGAGGCCGACAGAGACAAAGAACCCCAGAGAAAAGTTCAGTCTCAACTAACGTACTACGTACATTGGGCCCGTCCAAGTGGATCATCTACAGGTCATTCATGGATAGATCCACCGTTTTGGACCCGACACCTAGGGTCTGGATCCTCGATCCTCCCACTAAACAGGGGTGTATTTCATTTAGGGTGCAGAGCAAAGATCTATCGGGTCGATATTTTGCCTGCACAGATAGATCAACCTGTGGCTCTGTGGCTTGGATTCCCGCTGTGCTGGGTCCGATGATAGGTATAATCCTAACAGACTAATCGCTCACGGAATATATAAATATATATAGGTCTGGCCAACCTGATGGGTCCCGTCTCAATTGATTTTCGGCCATGTTTAATTTTAGGGACGAAATCCCACACCGTCAGCCCAACAAAACACACCTACTCATGGACAACAACTAGAAGAATTTTTTTTTTTTATTTTTAA
>NW_019170131.1:0-89804 GCF_001792695.1 Aspergillus bombycis | reverse complement strand
ATTCTGCTGTCAATAATATTTACTGTCCTATCTTTACTATAGCTAGTATATTATCTGTTGGTACTGTACTAGACCGGGGTCCGTAATACTAATATTCTATTTATTAAATATAGAGATATAATCTAATTCAGTATAGAGATAAATTAAAATTCTATTTTTTTTATTACTATAACTATTAGTATATTATAAAAATCTAAAATTTTTAAATAAATAATTTAAATATATATAAATTATTATAATATAGGACAATTCGCATTTACCAGGACACCGTTTTTGGCAACCCCCCATGCTGGGTTTAGCGCCCGTCCGTTGCGGGCCTGGATCGGTTTAGCGTCGTCCCGATCTGATATGGCTTCTTGCGCTATCCCGCAACAGGAACTGCCATCTGTCTCCGCCTTCACGGGTCCTCGTCGAGTATATAATTCTCTGTAGCGTCGCTCGACGACATCTCCTTCCCACGTCCTACGCTCCTCGTCAATTCGATCCCCTTGAGGTCGGACACCACCGCTCCGGCCCCAGAACTCTCGGTGATGGCCGTCCCCAGAATCTGTGCTCCGCTCCATTCTCTCTCCATCCATGTCGCTGCCAAGGGACGCTGCCGTCCACCGACATGGACATCGCGAGCATGAATTGCTGATCTTTCCTGGAAGGTGCGAGATGACTGGTGGTATGCCCTCGCCAGCCTGAATGGCCCGCCCCCGAAATCGTCTACTGGGGCGTTGGCGGTTGCCTACGCGCGCCCTATTCTAACCATCTATGGCATCCCTTTATTTAAGGTCTGCTTAGGGCCTATGGCTTATTTCTAAGCCAAGGACGACGACGTGTTGACGGGCATGCACCAGCTCAGCGCAGCGTAAATATCAATGACAGAATTCCGTCATGTTTTATCTCTGTCCGAAGGTCCACGCAGGAGCCATGTATCACTTTTGAGACGAAGCGATGACTTGTCCACGTGCGTGCGGTGTCTGTACCTGATCATCTGTACTTGATCCGCCCAGCTTGAACATCAATGGCAGGATTGCCTCATGTGCCCCGAGGGCGTTCTCCGTTCGCTTTGCTTGGGCGTTCAAGTGTGCCGTTGGGTTAACTACCAATGATCACATGTGACAATGCATTGTAGCATGCTGCATGATGATGTGGTTACGCTTGTGACTGTAACAAGGGTGGGGATGCTCCTGCACAGGATTGCGATGGCTTGGACCGGAAATTATGCAGACTCTGTGTGCTGTAAATTGCTGGCCCTGATCACGGGAAGACCGAAGGGATTGATCCCCAAAACCGGTCGAAGAAGGCTTCCACATGTTCTCGAAGACGCATTAATGAAGTCGTGACGTCAGTTGACACTCCGCCTCTTAGCCAATCAGCGTGATTATATCTGCCAGGAGATGGGTGATCTACTAGTAGTTAACTACCTAGTACTACTAGTAGTATATAACGATTGGCATCCCTGGCTGCCCACCTCTGGAAACGGACGTAGCTTTAACGTGACCACTATTCTGTAGGGTACCCAATGCTTGTGTACACTCAGCTTACATTGAAGATTAGTTGATCTCAAAACATGGTACCCAGTGCGTCCTATCTTTAACTATTGAATACCAAGCTGGCGACTAACCTTCCGCAGCACCTCCTCGGGATTGCAGACCTATCGTCATTTCTGGACCGTCGGGCGTCGGTAAAGAAACACTTGTCCAGAAGCTTTTTGACGAGCATCCCAACACGTTCGCATTCGCCGTGTCTCACACAACACGCAAGCCCCGAATTGGTGAAGTTGAAGGAAGAGATTACTTCTTCGTCACTCCCTCTGCATTTGACAACCTCATATCCCAAGAGGCCTTTGTTGAACATGCAATGTTCAATGGGAACCAGTATGGCACGAGCAAAAGAACAATTGCGGACCAAATGGCCAATGGGCTAGTTGTTGTGCTAGATATTGAAATGCACGGCATCAAACAGATGAAGGCCAACTCGAGCATTGACGCACGCTATGTCTTCATCAAACCGCCAAGCTTCGAGACTCTCGAGAGGCGTCTTCGAGGACGTGGCACTGAGAAGGATGGGGACATTCAAAAAAGACTAGCGCAAGCGAAGGCTGAAGTTGAGTATGCGGAGACTCAAGGTGTTCATGATAAGATCATTATCAATGATGATCTTGAGAGGGCATTTAAAGAGCTCGAGGAGTTCGTTTACGGCTGAGTTTTTCAGACAATCAATGTTTATCAATGTTTTGTTGATATACGGAAATCCGAATGAATCATTCAAGTGCACGTTAATCAACTTGCTGGGAAGGCATAAACTCTCTCGCGAAAGAGGACATCGTCCAACTTTAACGAACGCGACCGTGTATATCTGACTGCTGAGTCTGCAATCATTCATGCCTCCTAATTGGTGTGGACGGTGCAATTACTGGGACTTGGGACGCAATTTATGAAGCCAAATATGAATAATCTTGGCGGACTGCTGCTTGGTATCCACTTGTGTCTTATTGCGTTCCGACACATGAGAGAGATCACTGGCTCGAAAACACTGCAAGCCCCAAATTTTAAATGACGTTCTCTATATTCCTATCCGAAACCATTGTGATCAATACTCTACTCCTTTACCTATATCCACGAATACAGATATAAGCGAAAAAACGCCAGCAAGTCCCTGAAACTCATAGAATTAAGAATTTCTTAGATGTCTGGCTTGCTAAACATGATCTATATTGTAAAACTGCTGACCAGTCCAGCATCCAAGGCGAGATGGCCGAGCGGTCTAAGGCGGTTAGTACCACTATGAAACATCCATCTATTAAAACAAATAACTAATAATCTCTCAGCTGGAGTAAGGTTCCAGTCTCGAAAGGGGCGTGGGTTCAAATCCCACTCTCGTCAGCATCTTTTTTTACTTTTGAACTTTTTGCTCGTCCGCGAAGTAGTGGGTACCCGGGTGGTTGGGGAAAGAGCAGAACATCGATCTCGCATATGAATTCGGGTATTAATTAATGTCTCAATCGGGCGCTGCATAGCAATTACATTATACCCAGCCCCTTCGCGTAACAACTAATGTAAGGTTCGAGCCCTTCCATTGCTTAACCCGGAAGTTCCCTCGCAGTATCCCCGTATAGTTCTTGCGGTCGCTCGTTACGGGGCATCTCTTTCGCATCACCGACCTGTACAGGATACTCGACAACTGGAGGACCATTCGCCTCTGCCTTCCTCCTTCGACGGAGCAAGTACCATCCTAGTATCCCTATGAGCATAACACCGGCTGCAGACCCAACCCCAATGCCCGCGGCTGCACCTGCGCTTATGCTACTCGAAGAGCTGGGCTCAGAGGTACCGGAAGAGGTACTGGAAGAGGTACTGGAGGGTGATGATGTTGCACTCGAGTCCCCTGGGTCGGTCGCGGTCTATCGCGTTCGTATACACATGTTAGCTAGCAAGACCTCAACGCAGGGATTGGAATCCCACTGCATACCGGACTTGTATGGCTGATGCCCATCGCAAAGAGATGGAGATTGGTTGCCTGGTTAACATCCTTAAAGTCGATTGTATTCGCAGCGAAGTCGGTCACGGTGACCCTTCGTTTCATGGAAGTATCATACTGCGACATACAAGGAAACCAGGGACCGTGGGGATTCCGGCTCGCGTTGTCAACGCAGCTAAACGAGTAGATGCTAAAGGAGGAGCCATCAGCGGATGTTCTTTGCGTACGGATCGAACCCAATGGCATAGATCAGCCGTACGTGGGGCAGCAAACTGTCGTTGTTGGTGTCGCTGACGCGGTCGACAGACAAGCAGAGGTGTAGCCCGTCGGGCATTGTGTTCCGGCATACGCACGGGAGGGATCCCAGGTCGATGGGAGGCAGTTGGTGGTCTGAGATGGGCCTCCTAGTACCGTGCGTTGATCATTTTCTGCGTGGTAATCCCAGATCCAAAAGTCGCCTTTCCTGTTACAGCCGTATACTGATGGCGTCCAGTCGGGGTCGAGGGTGGGGCTGGGCGTTATTGTTGACATGGTAAATAGGCTCTGACGTGCGAGGACATATCTGTCAAGGGGGAGAGTCGGTTGATTGCAGAAGAAGCCAGCCTTATGTGGTGCAATTCCTTATCCCTAGCTCGTATCTACCTTTCTTGGCTGCATGCTCTGTCACGGGGCTGGGATGACCATGTTTCTCCGATCAATTGTGCCGTTGTTTTTGTGAGCGGTTGCGAATCTTGGGTATGCTAGCTTCGCCGGTACATTCGAGAGTCTTTAAAATAATATAGTCAGTGTGGCTGAGTAATTAAGGCCAGACTCGAAGAAACCCGAAATAGGTGGTACATTGATGTGTGTAGTTGAGGAGGAGGTGCCGAGCCGCTAGCATGGCATACTATATGACAGCCAGTTATGTTAAAGGCGGCGCGCATGCTGAGGGACGCCGGACGGCTGCCCGGCGAGTGCTGCTCCGAGGGATTTGGCCCCCCTCCCCCAAACAATGAACTCTTGGTAAAGCACTTAGATTCTGATCAAAACAGTTCCCCCGTCTTGGGCCTATCAAAATACTGGAACCCCACTTTCAACAAGCGATCGCCATGTGCATACTTGTTCCGTTCCTCCAGCCTGGCTGGCCTCTTTCCTTGAGTGCAAGCTCTCTGACCACCTTCGCCATCGTACTCGCATGTTTAACCCCAAGATCATCGCCTATGACATCCAGCTGACTTGCAATCCACATCCGCTGAACGGCATCTAACCCCTCCACAATGCCTGCTACGTATAGTGGCCATGCAACTTGAGATGCCGACACTAACCTTGCGTACTTCCCCTGAGGATACGCCTTAATTGGGTATTGTCTCTCGGTAGAGCCCATGCATCTATATCCCAAATGGTACAGCATGGACGCGCATATATCATTGGCAAGATTGCGGATCTTCACACGTGTCGTAGCCATATCGCTAGCTAGACTGCCCAGAGGAATTGATGCCGTAGTGGCACGATTGCTGGCGGCGAGGAGATGATAGAAACGGAGACGCAAGTGGCATGTACATATTTGCAAAGTGCGATAGCGCGCCCATTCATTCGCGGCCCAGAACGATGAGTAGAGGTGTGCTACTGGTGTCCATAGATTCCAATCCTCGGAAGGGACTACCATGGTGGTATATATCCAATCTGTGGGCAGGGAGCTCGACCATTGTGAAAGCTGGTGGGTGATCGCATTCATCGAATTGAGTATATCAGCGATGGTAGTTGAGGAGAGATGTCCTGAGCTCAGGATGCTAGCAGCCTCTGAGATTTGTAAGTGGAGAATGGCTAGCTTGCAAAGGTGAATCTGTAGCTGGGACCTCAGAGAGATGAAAGGGGCCCGAAGCAGTGCATCGTGCAAGGCGAGAAGCTCTGGAATCGTGAAAGGGAATTCCTCAACGGTATGGGTTATGTCGGTGATGAGGCAGGCGGGCATCTTTAAACGTATTAGACCTAACGGGCCACAGGGTAGGTGGGCCTTACGAATCGGGTGAGGAGTGCTATATATAAGCCTTTGCTCGTCTCGTCCTGAAATGAGACTAGGTCTTGCGACTTCACAAAGGCGATGGCACCCCCGAGATGTGGATTGAATATGGATTGGTCGGAGCAGGGGTTAGTCAGATCCTTGACATGGTTAGCGATTGTTGCATCAGAGAAAGATGCGCTTCTTCAACAGTTAACATGAAAAACATCTGATGCAATAGGCACTGTACCTCGTACATACTAAGCACCAGCATGGTGAGCATAACTTCATTTCGCCTACTTGTAGGGTTACTACCAGTTATCTGGCGGGTGAGCTGGAGAGCCCTGTGGTAACTGTCTATGGCTTGTTCTTGTGCATGTCGACCGTTATCCTTTCGCACAATGAACGTAAGGATGAGTGCTGATAAAGCTGGCAGAAGTGGCGAGGAAGGCATGAGTGATGGGCTGAGTTGGGGTATATAAGTTAAGCAACCACCGTAGACGCTGGCAGCCTGTGGGAGACGGACAAGGTCTACATAAAGACGATGTAAATTGGCTTGATCAAGTGTCGCACTAGGAGAGCGTAGCAGAGTAGTAAATTGTGCCCTCATCCAGACGCTTCCCCAGAACTCATTGCTTTGAATAGTAGCTTGGCTATTTCGTTTAGCCACGAGCATGTCTACATTTGACCCTGGCGCTGTGCTCTGTTTCTCAGGCGTATGGTTGGCATCCGAGTCACAATAACCCCCACAATGACGTTTGGCTTTCGTGCATCGCAGACAGATTGGCTTTGTCTCATCGCACTGGACTGTGATTAGCCGGATTGAAGATGATATCAAGATAAATCAACTCTGTACTTTGACTTTGCGAAAGCGACAGGTATAGCACCCACGACTTGGGTGTCCCGGGTAGACCATAGTGCAAGATGCTTACTTCTGTAAGTACCTACGCAGTGGAACCTTGATTCCTGAAGCAGTCCAACAGCTCTCTGAAGTATGGCTATCTTCCTGATGTTCCCCCTCATCTTTCAATATTCAACACTTGGCGAAGCCATTGAATGGAGCTCAAAGGTCACCGATGTGTCATTTTCGTCTTGTCGGTATAGGGCATCGGCACGCACTGCCCCGCTTGGCAGTTGATCCCCGCCTTGAGTTAGATGTCCCCTAGCGCTTCGGTAACGACTTAGAAGCCGGAAACCCAGGCTACCATCCAAGGGTATCGATCATTTAGATCAGCACATTGGGGTGAACCGTGCTGGGTGGCCACACATCCTTTGAGGGCCATTAGTAATGCATCGAGCGGGGTTATAGATTTCTCAATTGCACCGGAAGAAGTTGCATTGGCATTAGGCATGAGACTGTGCATTTGATATGGATCGGCTGGTGTGTGGTTAACACCAGTGGTTGTCAACAGAGAGGATAGAACTCATCGTCAGGTTATACATCCCATTCTCATTATTGCAGTGGACAGAATAATACAGGTTGTACTCTTGGCTAATCAAACGAAGCGTCTTATATGTGTTCTCCGCCTGTCTGTTGCCCGCGATGCCGCGGAGTTTTCCACTACCAGGATTGGAAATGGAGAGAACCCATGCCTCCGCCTTGTTTATCAGTGCCGTATAGGCCTATAACATCAGCCTTGCCCTAGTATTCCACATTGACATGCTCGTGGTTCGCCGACTCTAGACTCTGGAACATGGACTTTGGATAACCTCTTGCTAAAAGCCAGTAAAGCGAGTGCTTAGTTATGGCTACAACCATTCCATAGAAAGATTCGATGTCGGTGAAAATCGCAATACTGAGCTGCCTTACCTGTTCACAGGCTTAATTTGGACGGGCAACGGAGGGCGCTGATAGACGTTCGCTTATCTGTTGCTCCGCAGAGAATCGTGGTGCCACAAAGGAACCTAAATGCTCCTTTGTTGCAAGAGGTGCTCTTAGACATGGGATATGTAGTCTAGAGAGGCCATATGTGCATCTTGCTCATCAGTGAGAACGAAAATATGTTTGGTATCTTCGAAATCACAGTGACTGTCAATAAAGGGAATGACAAGCTTTGTAGCATATTCCTTGCCATCCACCATGCTCTATTTGAGATGCTGTCGATATGGACACTTGAGGACTTTCGTGCTATACATAGAGTGGTGAATTGGGAAGGCTCGGCATTAAATAAATAGTACAATTGGTCTAGATGCATGAGACTTAGTCATTAATCAACCAATTAGTTACCATGATAGGGACCTATTTAACCTCCCGGGTGGCCGACACAATGACAGAACGACGGAGCATATGCTGGCTTGGCCGGACTACTGACACTCGCAAGGCTCGTAATCCTTAGAGCCTGACCGTGCTAAATTGCAAGCAAACACGAGTAGTGTCGACCTGAACGTTCATTTAAAACGATGATAGGTCGTCACTACGCAGGAGGCGTGGACACGATGCCGACATGAGCGACACGATTGGAAGCCTCCCGATAAAGACATTGGCAAAAATGATCCAAGAGTAAACGCTCTCAAGCAGACTTCCGACTGATGCATAAATATCCGAACAAAGCTCACTGATGTTAGTCCGGCCTCTCGCAGGCACTGACACCAAAATACGAAGAGCCTAGCCCAGCATTCAACATCAATGACGGCCTTACACTTTGATACCCCGGATTATCGAATGGCTGCTAATACGAGATGCTCGCAAGATCCCTGTCACTCTTTAAGGGGATGATTGGAGGAAATGAAGCTCACTGTGGGTCTTGGGATGAGGAGTTGAAGCCAAGCTGGAGATCCGCACTGCCAACGCCAGCCATTGGCCAGTGTAATCAGTCAGATAGATTGGTCTTTGAATGTTTGAAGCAAGTAGAACAATATAATCTATGATATATATAGCGCATGGCGGCCATGGAAGTCCATGGTATCAGAAACATCAGTACACAAAACCAGACACAATGATCGGCAGGCCTTTATCAATCTATATACTCCTAGTGTTCATCTCTATGGTGGCATGCCTTAAGCATATCAATCCGAGTCCAGATGAGGCAACTGTATTCTCCTTGGTTGTAAGTTTTACTGTAGCATTTGAAGCATGGTTGAGGGCGACGACTGACATACTATCTAGTATGGTTATCCACTGGTTTCATATGCCACATTCGCCCTCCGAACACTGACCAGGCTGAACTCAACCAATAGCTTTTATCATTTGCGAGAGCTGACAACGCCTGAAACTACAGCGGTGGTGCGACCCAATGTTGACACCTTGTATTCTGCGGCTATCCTTGATCTGTCACATCACGATCTCATTCTGGATGTTCCAGTTGTTGATGAGCGGTTCTGGGTATTCCCTTTCTATGACGTGTGAGTTGGAGCCTTCTAATCCCGCAGCAATACACTGCTGTAGCTGACTTCCCACGAGGTACGGAAACAACTATGCAAACCTCGGTACTGTCTCTAACAGCTCTGCCGGCAAGTACCTATTGCGTTATTCTCCGAGCAGTAAGGAGCCAGCTGGGGTACAGCTTTGCGACGAGACGCAATCTGAGGTGTACGGGGGCTGTAGAGGTCTTAGAGGATGGATTAATTCGCCTACTCCTTATGGTGCTATCCTTGCACGACTTGTCCTTAAGAATAACGGAACAGACGTCGACAAAATACATGCTATTCAAGACCAGATCCAGATAGCTACGATACCGAGAAAGCGTGCTCAGAATATCCCGCCGCTAACGGTCCCGATGCTGAACTCATCTCTTTCCTCGGACCCGGCCACCAGAGTCATGCAGATGACAGCACGCTTCGCACCGCACAACCCGCCGCGCAACCATTCAGACCTTGCTAGAGTGAACCGCAACCTCAATGCGGCCGGTATTCAAGACGGCGTTTACAGACCTCAAGTTCGAAACCTCACAGCAGCTGCTGCCACTGCAGCCGCTACTATTTCGAAAGCCTTTACTTTTCCTGCTAACCATATTGACTTGGAAAACAAATGGCAATCCGTCTCTGATACCGCACAGGGTGACTACAACACGAACTATGAGATGCGAGCGTTTGTGACTGGTTGGGCATACCTTATCGTGGATGCAACCGTGGCTTTGTATCCAATGTATGACCCGACGGCGGGTAGTTCGGTTCACGAATTGGGTGCCAACCAGGCATACGTTTTTACCTTCAACAGGAAGCCCCCACTCGCTAAAAATGGCTTCTGGAGTTTGACATTATACAACGCGGACACGTTTCTCATTGAAAACCCGCTGGATCAGTATTCTCTTGGTGATCGATCGAACCTTACTTACTCAGATGGCATACCTGTGTATGGGGGGGATGACCGGGATGAGCCTTTTCAGATTCTCATCCAGCCAGCTGATGTTGAACCGCCTTCCAATTGGACATCTAAGTGAGTTAGCTGATAAGTCTATTTCACAAGTTGCCTGCAACAGCGACTAACGCTGTGTAGTTGGTTACCGGGACCACCTGGTGGGGGGCAGATTGACATAAACCGTAAGAGTCCCGCATTCTTTTCAGCTTTGCAATCTTGATATTAATGTAGCCGATAGTTCGCTTCTATGGGCCGGACGATGGACTGCAGGACGGTTCGTGGGAATACCCAGTAGTTAAGAAGCAGCAGGCGGTCTCCAGGACCGGTGCTCAGAAATAACGCTAGGGCTATAGGTTTGCATTCGGAGGAGGGTTTTCTCTTTGTACAGTTGTTGCTACGAGAACTGGAGCTTATGAGATATCGAGAGAGACTCAATATTTACCTCGGGGAATATAAAGCATATCATAGAAATTGCTGGTACAGCTAGCTATAACATTGAACCACTATTTTCTTTATATAAAACATAATAGCCCTGAGCTCGTCTTGTACGCATATACCCCCGTGTTGGTGTGGGTATATGTGACTGTGCAGCCTGTCAGAGATACCCCGGAGACCATGTTTATTGTGCTATACAGCCCTAACAGTTATAGTCTGCTGCATACGGCCATAGGGTGTGGAAACAAGGCTTCTCGTTCTATCAGCCGTCCTCTTGCCGCACTTGACCCCCGTTGATATTCCGGCCTTGCTTGTTATCCCACCTGCCCTGTATGGACGCTCAAACTATGGCGAAATTTTCTATAGTGAAGGACTGCAGATGACAGCCAGGCCCTACTTATTAATATCGTTCCAGATAATATTATGAAATTTATTGATATTCATATTGCTACGAGTCTTCAGCCGACTTTGCATCTCTATGCATACCCCAGATTCCAAAAATTCTCAATATTCTTCTTAGTATCCTCATCCACATAGGCTGGAGCTCCGCAAAGGTGATATGCTCGCCGTGTAATTCCGCAATCTTGCCCGTTAGCGACTCATCAGCTATGAACTGCGCCACTGCATTTGTTGCAGTAGACATCGGCGTTAAAATCATTGATTTAAATAAATCGTTACTTGTCGCAATATTCGTTTCTATCATGTATTAGCCAGTCCAATCTTCCATTCCGCTGGCGTGTAGAGGACGCGTGAAGTATTCTAAGCCAACTCACCGATCACGGCAGGAGCCAATGAATTGATCCGGATCCTTTCAGCTGCCAGTGGGCGAGCGAGAGATCGTACGAGCCCGACCACACCAGATTTCGTGGTTGCATACATAGGCGCCATAGGGAATGGGTATAGGCCGGCATTTGAGGCAGTGCAGACGATCAGTCCATTTGAAGAAGCTGACGGATCACTTGTCGCATTTTTGTACATGTAGTGAATGGCAAGATGGACAGCTGTTGAGGCGGGAGACTTAACATTACTACTCCGCCCACATGGAGCTGTACAGTTCTCGACTGGGGCATAAAACTTACTGTATATGGCTCCCACTAGATTCACATTCAAGGTAGTGAGGTTAGGCTTGGGTGGTCCCTCGCTGCCATCTTGCTTTGCGGGCAATAAGCTTCCCTTCTCGGTAATCCCCGCGTTGGCGAAGACAATGTCGATTCTGCCTTGCTCGGCATATATTTTCTCAAATACAGCAGCCTGACTTTCCCAAGAAGACACATCGCATTCTTCGAATGAGACGCTAGCCGATGGATGCTCGGCTTGGAGCTCCTGGAGAGTCTGAGTACCGGTTTTTGGGTTGATATCGAGGAGGGTGATGTGAGTCTCAGGCTGTGCGATGAAGTGCCGGGTAATACCCAGTCCAATACCAGAGGCCCCTCCTGATCGAGGAATTAATGATGCCAGTTCATTGATCGTTTCCTGGGGAGGGTTCTCCGAGGTTCTTACCGGTGACGACGATGCTTCTTTTTGGTGACATATTGCAAATGTAGAGTTCAATGGGTAGAGTTCAAAGAAGAAAGCTGGTATTGGACTTTTCTATGGCATCTTCACATTCCACACCGGGGACCATCTCTGTGATAGATACAAAAGCCCCTCCTCTACAGTTCCCCACATCGCTGCCGGGGTATTCCCGAGATCGGCGGGTCTCGATGCATTCGACATCACGGAAATGAGTGTCCCCCGGCTCCTGGAAGCAGTGCCAGCCGACGACGCGGAATTAATGCTCTCACCACGTGTGAAATGCGTAATATAGTACACAGGGTGGCATAAATCTCTGCAAAGCCACTGTCCTTGTGTTGAAGAGATCCCAATTCGCAAGGCACTTCTGTGCCACCCCGGGAATGGTCTCGCACTGCTTTTCCTGAGATAGAAGGAGTTGGAAATAGACAAATACCATTCTTCAAAACCTTTACGTGATTCCAAGGGCTGTAGGTTGAATGGCTGAAAGGCGTACCGGGAAATGTTGTCCTCTTTGGACCCATGGTGGCTCCTCGGTAGTTGAGATCTGAAGGTCAATTGCCGGGCGTAACTATGACAGACGATCCTGGCTCCACAGTTCCTCGCCACGTTAAGGCTTTTTCTGCAGGTTTGACTGCGCGCGTTATTTGAATCGCAGAGTATCCAACCCTATCTCGCAATATGTGGAGAGCCTGTAATATGCTCTCTGGGTAGTCACCGTTGAGTTGATAGCTCACTGAACGTAGTTTTTGCTTGTTCCATATCATGAGTCAACCCTGTGATAGACTTAGCTAGTATATTGAGCATGAAGACACGGCACAAACCTTCTCAAGTCGGTAAACCCCCGTGGGGAACCCCAGATTCATCGGAAATTTCCCCATGACGGGGCTGTCAGGCCCCATATTCCCGACAAGCAACATTCACTCTGGCTACTCAGAGCTGTGCAATTATAATTCTCAATGAGGCGGACAGAGAACTATATGGAGAGGCGTTGCATGTGTGTAAATGAGGGGTGCGTAGAGGTTATAAACAGGGGGTTAACCTCCTAGCAAGGATCATCCACACTGTGCCCCATCTACGGGAGTAATCAGTAATTCATTCTAATTACTTACCAGGATTAGTACCTCTACCAGTACTAGTTCATCCTCTTGCATGGGCCTCATCTGCTGCCATTGCTTCTTTTCAACCTCTGTGTACCCAGTGCGAGGTGGCCAATTCCTAAAGAACAGTACAATTACTTAAAGCTGTCCGAAGCTCTCAAGATGCCGCTTGGTATTCTAGATGATAGTAAACTGGAACATGTTCCAGGAACAGCACCATTACATGGCCTTCATGAGACCAACACCTACTCCGGCATAAACCCCAGTCTTCTGAAACACGATTCCACCGGGCAAATCGTGCTTGTTCCCCAACCGTCTGACTCGCCGAATGACCCTTATAATTGGCCCCGGATCAAGAAAGAGCTTTTTACAATCGCCTATGGATGGGGCTGCGGCTGCGTTGGGGGTAAGATGCGGCGTGATGCGGTCCTCGTCCTGATGATGGACAAAGCTAATGCTTCATCTTCTACAAAATAGCGGTCGGTCCACTCCTCGGTGGCGCATTCGTCCCACTCGCGGCAGACTTTGGGGTCTCTCTATCGACATTTGTTTCGGCCGTCCAAGGCGGCCTGATCTCGGCTATCGCCGTTGGAAGTTTGATATTCAATTCCTTGGCTGTGAAATACGGGAAACGTCCGGTTTATCTTGGAACAACTGTTGGACTGATGGTGTCATGTTTTTGGGCCGCCGAAGCCAAAAGCTTTCGCTCTTTTGTCGCTGCAAGAGTTCTTTGTGGGCTTTGCATGGCACCTATGGAGGCTTTGGTTCCAGCCTCCATTGCAGATATCTGGTAGGCCTAGCTTTTGCAATTGGCTGTCTTATATGTATGAACTAATCGATTAGGTTCGTGCATGAGCGCGGGTTCCGTACAGCTATCTTCAATCTCGGCGTCCTCGGTGGAATCAATTTGGCGGTCCCGATAGGTAAGTTTGCTTTGAGCAATCTTGATCAATACACTTTCTGATCACCCACAATAGCGGCTGCAATCATTGAGTACGGATCGTATCGAATTGCATTACATGCGATGGGTGGTGCCTTTGCTCTCGCGTTGATAATGGTCTTCTTCTGGATGCCGGAATCCGCATATGTGAGAGAAACACTGAGTATTGATACTGGAGAAACAAATGTGTGTGGTCCTTTCACGGCCTTTTTATATCCTCATGCTAAGTTTTGGTAGGTTGCCGTCGAACAAAAGCTAGACGTGGAACAGCTCGAAAATACTCCAAGCACTAGAATCCAAGCAGCCGACGCGCGTCACTCCTGGGCCAAAGAGCTACTACCATACAGCGGTTATGTCAACGATGTCTCATTCTGGAATACTATCATCCGGCCATTCTATCTTTTGGCTTCGCCACCTGTTCTTTGGGCTGTGCTTCTTTTCACCAACTGTATAGCATGGCTCGTGGGTATTTCCCTCACCCTATCCCAGATTTTCTCCGCACCACCATACAACTTCTCCGTGATGGGCGTTGGAGCAACGAACTTGTCGTCCTTTGTCGCATCTGTCCTTGGCACTTTCAGTGCCGGACCCCTGATTGATGGTCTGGTTACCAAAATGTCCAAAATGAACGGCGGCCTCTTCGGTATGCTCTTTCTCTGCCGATATCTTCATACCTATTACTTACCAATATCTATATAGAACCCGAGTTCCGCCTACCGATTATGGTTACGTACCTTTTGTTCACCTCAACAGGTTTCTTTGCCTGGGGCCAGTCTTCATATGCACAGGACCCGTGGCCTGTACCGGTGATTGTGTGCTTAGGAATGATTAATTTTGGTGTCCAGCTGGGCACCACCGGCGTTGTCACCTACATTGTGGACTGTCACCGCGAGAAGGCCGGTGAGGCCTTTGCAACGATGAACTTCTTCAAGAATCTCTTCGCATTTGGGCTGTCGTTCTACCTCAATGGGTGGGTTGATAACCAGGGTGTCCGTAACTGCTTCTTCACTATTGGTGGAATCACAATGGGTGCCACATTGTTTACTATCCCTATGTGAGTGCCACCTTGCGCCAATAATTGGTTGATGACATATATTGATATGTGTTTGCACTAGGTATATCTACGGGAAACGAGCCCGAAGCTGGGTACATCGACATGGAATTGCTGATCGACTGTAAAGGACCAAGCTGTCCATTGGTTGTGAAAGTGTCTTAAATCACTATAGGCCTTACTAGTATACAGGAGTCATTCAGGATCACTCTATAGGGTCATATGATATTGGTATACATTACTCTCAAGTCTCATACTTTATCTTGTCCAATTCTTTTGTATTCCAATCCCTGCAGAAAAACCATCGACTCAACCACTCCCGTCGCTACTTCTCAAGCCAGGTAGTAATATCTCCAGGGGGTACCGTATTCATTGTTGATCAGAGAGAAGTGCAGACAGTGAGGGGAGTTCCAATAGTGCCCGCCTTCACGCCACGCAGATACAATGAGATAGTCATCATACTTTAGTTCTTATAATACCGAGTTAGATTCTCTGTCAAGCGTCTGATTGTTTGTCGTAGCCGTAGAGTGAGTTTTGTCAGCTTTGTACAATCCAAGACCAAGATCCAGTAACGTCGGGATATAAGCATCGCAAGTATATGGGACGCGGGCCGCGATTCCCACCCTCGAGTGGATGCTAACAACTGAATTTCTCTAACCCTATTTAGATTGGTCGGAGAGCTCTCAGTAAGAGGTGGTGCGTTGTAGCTTTACTAGCCTTATTCTTGTTTGTAAACGTCGGCAGGTTAGCAGTTGAGTGATGACCACCAGCAGATTCCTGATTTTGCTCGTTTTCATAGATCTTTGTTGTCTTCTGTTGGGTATCCTGATAGTTGTTCTTTATAGTTTGCTCGCTCTGCATGTCTTTCCCATCTGTCACAGTAGACAGACTAACTTATTTAGATAGGGTAATGCTGCTTTGACAGATATAACAATGAAAGTTCCTCGATACGGCTTCTTATAGGAATCTTAGCTGTCTTTATGGCAAATCCCTGCAGAGACTGTTGCAAAATCCTCCAGAGAGGTAGTTCATACATCATGCCAAAGAACCGAAGAGTGACTTATAAAAACACATGCAAAATATCTTATGATGAAGCTGTAGGTATACAGTGCCCATCGAGGGCCTAGTACCTGCTAATGCAAGTCATCTAGTCGATCACCGCGCTAAATATACTTGATAAAAGAACGCCGGCATGCATAGACGAACTTAACAAGGCGTCTGCTGATGGGATACCATTTTCCACGCCCCTTCGTCTGTTTTCCGCCAGGTACTGGAACACAGTGCGTTGAAAATAACAGTCTCTTTTGCTTCACTGCGTGCCTTATGTTCAAACTCCTTCTCTGCCGTGACCTTATAACAAATGACACCACTGGCACCATGGCAATCAAGAAGTCGAACGTGGCTATCTTCAATCCTGTATCTCTTCCAGGGCGTGAACGCCTCGCTAGTCAAAGTTGATTTGAGCGTCGGGTTCGATTCGTTTGTAAGCAGCATGCCTCCAGGGAAGAGCATTATAACGTCATCGGCAAGTATGGGAAGGAGGGCGGGGCCTGAGGTACAGAGAGCCTTCCAGGCTTCTTGCTCATAGGCCAGGATTTCGGCGGCAGAACCCATGGTCTTAACAGCATAGGTAGAAGCAAGCGTTGGCGGTAGTTGCTTTATATGTTTACCGGCTGTGGGCCAATCGTTATCGCCTTGAGGACTCTGGCTTGAACTGGAATCGAGTTCTAGGACCAGGAAGATAGCGGTGGGGTGACCCCTCTGTTTGCCGAATACGAGGTTCATTGTTTTAGTGTGATCTTCATGTAGGGCTCAGAGGCTTCAGCCTCTCAACACCAAGGCCTTACGTCTCTGATGGAGATTATGATACTTCTATCAGAACGGTATTCTAGTGAAGGCTACCATGTGTTATCTTTTAACGTACTCACAAAAGTCGAAGTACGCCATCTAATAGGATATTCGATCTCAAGTAGTAAGGCTACCTTATACTCCAAGCTATGTGATATACAAACCAAACCAGCTTTAGTTGACATCGACAGCATCCATCAGCATGCAATATCCGTGCTTCTGTCCCGTGGACCCGTATTTGGCCAAGTCAAGATCTAGATTCTCGCCGACATCACGGAACCCACATCTCTTGTAGAGTGTATAACCAGCCCGCGAAGCCTCTAACCATGCCGGTAGCTGGAGACGCTTTGCCTCTTCCACCCCGGCCATTAGTAACTTGGTTCCGATGCCGCGACCCTGATACTCTGGATGAACCACCAAGATCTGTAGGACTATGTTTATATCTGTCAGGCGTATTTGCCCACCTCCACAAGACAATAACAAAGCCAAAGAACGAAAGATAAAAAAGAGAAGAAGGAAATACTCACTCGCAACCGCTTTACCCCCAATCCACTTTTCCCTCTTCTGCACCACCGTCTGACGATACTCCAAACATGCCTGCGGACAAATCGATCTCGGCGGTGGCGTGGCGCGCTTCTTCACTGCCTCCTGTTCCGCTTTTATATGGGCCTCAGCATCGCGGTAGATAATCCACCATGACCATCCCACAATCCGACCCGACTCGTCATCAACAGCCTTCAGAAATCGAGCGTAGGGGTTTTCGCGGATGGCTTTCTCCAAGTCATTAGCCAAACCTACGGCGTTTTCTTCGCGAGGGCCGTACATGACCTCAAGGAGAATGTCATTGGGGAAGGCTTTGCTGTGGATTTCGTCGAGGATGGTGGCGTCGGTGGGGAGAGCGGGCTGGAGTGATATACTCTTGCTTTGGGACATGATAGTTATAGTTTTGTTAGATACGAGAGATGATGTTTGGATTGTATTTACGGGTAATGAGAAGGGGTGTATCTTGCGGGGACCGACTTCTTGAATCTTAGTGAGATGCTTGAATCTATCAGCATTTTGTGGGCGAAACAATCGGCTAGCAATGAGACAGCGCTAGGCCTTATTAGGCAGTGTTAATATCAGTAGTTTATGAATCGATTGAAGGGGTTGCGGAAAGTTGATGCCTTCGACTAAGATGCTAAATTGCGACGCTGATGAAGCTAGCGTTGGATCGCGACGTTGATAGGCTCGGACTCGCCCGGGGTCAGGTAATGTTTAATATCTGGAGAGTAAGCATGTCCCTCCAGGCCCACTCGGTTGCATCATTCAGAACGGGGCTACCTTGTGCAGACGTCAGTAATAACAGACCCGCAAGCTTCGTGAATGACTGGCCGGTATGTACGTGTAGCAAGGGAGTTATGGTGGATAGCGGAAGTAGAGTCCCATCAAATATTTACAAATGTAGTCCAGAAGCCAAATAAAACAATGCATGGGGGTTGATTACATATAATTAGCTATTAGACATTAGAAAAGGCCAACATCGTATGTAAACAGGAGAAATCATCATAGCGTTGCAACATTAGTTCAAATATCCCGGCTCCTCGAAAGCGAGGCTGAGCCATCAATATCATACCAGACTCATACCGCCATAATCCAGTGAAAGTGCCCATTCGTATAACCTCATACAGTACGGTCGAGGTCAATATCCTGATCCTTCGAGTCGCTTTTCCGCGTCTTATGAGTTGCACGACACGCCCACACGAAAAACCCAAAATGGATGACACTAATCATTAGTTAGCGAGAGAAATTGGAACGGGCAGAGTTAACCTACACCGCAATAAAAGCCATGGCCGTGCCGAAATGCTCGACATTGGCCACAAGCTTTCCATCACAATTAGGTCCACCGTTGATGCCACAGCTATATCCGTCTCCAGTATAATACGGCTCCATGAGCATCAGGTATATTATCAGAGTGATAACCAGCGCGGCCCAAGCGAAAAGGTCAAAAGTAAGATAGATGGCGGGGTGGATCGGGACGGGAAGAGATAATTCAATAGATGCTATTATCAGCGACCAAACAAAGGTGTACTCGGCCTGTAGTATAGCATCAGCAGCTTGTCTGCGTGAACAAATCGTCAGGTACTGACCGCTCCGGTGACCGGACTGACCACCGCATGGCCCAAGTCTTCCACAATCACCATGTCACTTTCAAACATCGATTGAGAATACCCAAAAGCTATCAACGCAGCAAGGGAGCTGATGGCCGCGGCGAATCGCAGGCAAACGGAAGTACGCGGTGTGCGCATCTTGTGTATGTAGTAGGGAAAACTGTGCTTGCTATTCAACGGGCTAATTTTCTCGAGCAGGTAGGGCCACAGTAAGCAATGTGTTATTGCAGGATATGGTTTAATGGCCACCTACGCTGCTTAAATAAAATCGATCTTTCGTTTGGTGTGCATCACACATTCGATCCCTTCCGGATATCATCAGCCAAGACCCAGATACGAGGCAGAGCCACTTGCCAACGATGCAGATCACCACACGTGTCGGGAAATACCAAGATATGCACAGCCTCCAACCAACCATATATTTGTTCAGGCGAGCACAGTAGCATACCCGATGGGGTTAATGCTGCACTTTGATCTTGGTACTGCGCCTCCATTGAATGTCTGATCAGCGTATATTGCGTACCTGAATTTTCAATGCGCCTGCATAGCTTGGTGCATAGATAAGCTAAGATCAGCCTCGGTAGAGCTCCACCATAATCTTGTTTGCACCAGGCTACTACTTAAGTGATTGAGATGGTTGAAGATATCGCACTTACTGCCTGTTGTAATTATTTCAAATCGTCTGCGCTATTCAACACTATTACATCGTTTTGGCACAAACTATCATAGAGTTGGGAAGATAGGCTTTCTATGTGCTTGTCTATACTTAAAGTTATATATTAGCGAATTTGTACTTAATCCTTGTCAATAAAGCGCTACTACAGGTTATCGAATTAATTCTTTTCCATAGGAAAGAAGTCCATGATAACAAACGTCCGAGACTAATACAGTTGAACAGTTTCAATCTAAGCTTCGAACCTGCATGTTCCCTGCACAAGAACCCAGCAACTGCATACAGAACGAGATACAGATCCATCAACAGCACTCAAGGATAACTCCAGTTAAACAAACAGTGAAACATGTAAAGAAAAATACCACATGTTTAATCAATTTCGGGATGGAGTCTGTCCTTGTATCCATGACAGCTGATCGCACCATTGCCCCCGACTTTCACCTTTGGAACTATAGCCATTCAGTTAGAAAGCAGTCTCAACCCTGGTATGGAGAATACTCACCCAACTCGAATCTCGCATCAGCTTTGCCTGTTTCTCCTGCCTTCTTGTCACATTTACATGTGAGTGTGAATGACATCCCTCTTTCTGGGGTCTTCCCCTTGTCTGCTGTCTTTCCTTTCCCCGATTCCTCTTCTGCCACAGGTTGCCCCCCCTCTACCTTGCATTCTGAGCAATGGCCCTTCTCGATACCATTCCCACTAGGTTCGTTAGCTGTCCGCCATAACACGAGAGAGGACAAGGTAGCATGGCATATGATACGTACTTAGCTGTCCAAGTAAATTCTCCATTTTGCTCATTCCAACCGAGACATTTGTCTAGGGGAAGCCTTGAAACACCAATGCCCGGGTTTTGATTGGGGTTACTACCACGTCGGGGTGGGTTTTCCTGCGGAGATTCGCCGCCTGTCTGGGGTCTTTGTTTGGTGAGTTTACCGACATCTCGGGGCGGACACTGTGCCACAAGGTGCCATCTACTGCGGTCCCACTGCTTTAGGACGGTTGCCTCGACTTTGGAACACACATAGAGCTCCCGTTTTGCGTGTTTGAGAGATCCCGTTATTTTTGACCCAACACGACGTAGGCCACCTCTGATGCCCCCCTCGCCTGCGGTGGAGCCCTCGCCTGTGGGCTGGGTCGCAACCAAAACGGAGAGGATTAAAGTGATGATAATCCAAGCACGGTACATTTTTACTGGAAGATCTGACAGTAATAACACGAAAGTAGGATATATATATATGTGTATGGGGTATATGGAGAAACGACAGAGAGTGGATGGAATGGGGAATTTAGAGAAACTATCCTTCTAGAAAGACCTCTCCTGGGCACCAGGTAGGGGGTTTATATAAAATAAGGCACGCGTGAGTACTTCTAGTCTCTGGTTGTGTTTGGCCAGTTTTTAATAATGCAGTGAGCTAAATTTAGCCCCTTGAGCCATTCAATATAAATATTCTGCCGTAAGAGAGGTCCTTGTTTCCTTTGTTGAAACGGCTTAGGGCGCTGGGCGACTGTTTCGGGAGTACAACATTCATTACGCTTTTGTACGTCTGTATAACGTTACCCCAGTTATTTAGGGGGTAGTTGAAGAAACTTCTAAAAGCGCGAACCTCTTTGCCAGCTGCATTACCTTACCTAGAGGAGATATATTTTAATAACCGCACTACCTGAGGCCTGGAGGCGTGTCACACACATCCTTAGCGATTGCCCGACTGATGTCGGCCCTTTGAACGCGATGTCCGACCTCAGTAATACAACCAAATCAAATCAAATTCTAGAGTCAAGAGTTACTACCCATGCCTTGGATTGGAAGGGGATCGTATACGGTGCGTCCATGGGGTCTCAAATTATGATTTTAGTATACCGGTTTCTTATCGAGTTGTATTGCTGATCTTAAGATGGGTGGATTCCTGATTTGCATTTCTTGACAAGTCTTTTGCAAAGCTTATCTATCCTTTCAATTTCTTTCATTATTGACTGGATATCTTGGACTTAGTGAGCGTAAAGCGCAACAGTATATTCCCTATCTCGTTGGTACCAAGGGTAAAATTGCTCCAGAATCAACCGCATTTGAACTCGGTTCATTGGGACAACTTAGCGTCGTACCAGAAATCGATTTATCGGCTATATTAGAGGCTAAGGCCATCTATTCACTCTGAAGTTGTGACGAGAAACCCGTTGCTACCTAGCATGATGCATTGATATCAGTGAGAATGATTGCTGTTTACGGCACATATATTTTAAAAGGGTAAAGAAAAGGAAAAGAAAGGATTTGATTCTAGCCCTTCCCGACAACCAAGAATCATTCGAAAATTCTAACATACTTCTAAGCCGAAGAAGTCGCTTTTGTTGGTTTCAAAATTGGAGCTTGGCTGACCTCCTGATTCAATCTATGGGCCCAGATTCCGGAGAACAACTGTTGTCTCTACTGTGCCGAATATTGGGGTCGAAGTTACCCCCAGCAAGGACCCACAGAAGGGCTTTCTAGTGTACGTACTCCGTATATTTATAGAGATTACTCCGTACATGAGCCGAGAAGGCTTTGACAGAAAAAAGCTTCAGTGCTATGACACCCTGGACAAAGCAACATGCCGATCGACCCCATTTAGTATGCCCCCCTTCTCGTCACATATCCTGGCCACTCCACCGCAACTGGTTTCCGATACCCTGACCAAATAGGGCGCGACGCCACTAGTTGCAAGCCATTTGGCCCAAGCATCGCTTCCCCGTCTAGGCCCCACAGCGTCACTGCTATATAGTTGATCCCGTTGTAGTTCAGGATCCCCTCGGGCACAGGGAAATCCGTTTGCGGGCCAAGGTTATTGACTGATTGAAATTAGCAAGTACAATATAGGTAGACGTAGAACGTAGGACATGTCAGACAGGAGTGGGAATTCTTCTGTGACGTACCAAATTTCCCAAACTGAAAGCCGTTCACATATAGTTGACAGCGATAATTTCGCGTATGTACGTCGTCCGTTGAGCCATTGAATGCAAATACAAACCGTAACGGAATGTCGTATCCTGTCGGTAGATCCAGAGGGAAGGATGTGGTGAAGAACCCAACCCCTGGCTTCTCGATACCTTTCGTAAACGGGCTTCGCATCTCCCATGTATTGCTCGGAGGAGAGGGTAGATGGTAGCCCTGTCGTTCAGCGAACATGGCTCCCTCGTTGAGAGGGCCACGGATGAGATCGTAATACTGTTCGCCACCAAGGTTTCCCGTCATCTTCCAGCGGAGGTCAGAGTGATGTTCATGGCCAGAAAGTGAGTAGTCTAAGATGCCACGCGGGAACTTAATTGCGTCTGTACCTGGGGCCTCCTCGTCGTACCCCATGTGGTCAATTAGGATGCTGATGGTGTAGGGCTTTCCCAGAGAGAGAGATATAAGGTTAGCAGTAGGAACAAGTGAAATATTCTGCGCATAGAACGAACTATCGCTGCTTCCTGTCCAAGAGTCGAGATATTTATCGTTCAACCAGATGGAATACCCGAAGCCCGCTCCGCCGGAGATATTTAGGAAAAGGAAGCTCTCCTGCCCGTTAGCAATAAAGTGCCCTCGGTAAAGGAGAGATCCAGTGTGGTAGCCGTAGTCAAGCGCATAAAGGGATGTTGGAGTAGTGAGGTTCCGAGGGTTGTTGGTCCAAGATTGATTGAGAACTGTCCAGGCCTCATCATCGTAGGAGGGACCAATCTCCGGAAGGGAATCGAGATATCGCCATTCAAGATCATGGGGAGTGGGAAGGGAAATTGTGGGCGGATTGTACTGGATGAGCCCATGAAGTTTTCCCCTGGATGAAAGCGTAGTGTTGAGCAATTGATCATTAAACACTACACCATGTACTTCTTGTGGCGTGGATATGACCTCAATGGCGGTTGTTGCATTAAGATCTCCACTCAAAACAAGGAGGTTGTTCTGAATTATTGCAGTCCGAACGAGGTACCCTGCTTTCACAATGATGAGATCTTTTGATGGTGAGCTGTAGTTGCCTATAGGCTCCACAGCTGGTGGTTCTAGTATCCAGTAATTGTACGCATCATTACGCCATAGAAGATGAAGCTCGAGATCTCCCATTTGGATCACCCTAGGAGTAGCGGTTACTCTCCATTGAATAACCCATGAACCCTGTAGTTGTCTGATTACAATACCAGAGACTGGTCCGTCGAGAATGACTGGTTTGGATAAGGCCTGCGAGAAGGCAATTTCATGCACTTCATCCTGTCCACCATATAGAACCAGTACGCGGGTTGAGCCAAGACTATGTGCCCAAGTCAATACTTCCGCTGAGGAATAGATCATGTTGATGCCTCCAACATCATAATCTGTGACGTGTAACTTGGAATCACGTCCGTTCAATGACAATGTTGCATTATGCAGCTGTGGGATGGTGACGTTACCGATACTGGTCGACACAGTTAGTCTGTATCTCGCGCTGCCCGTGAATGTGAAATCAGCATGTCTAACAACGTAGAAATTGGTTTCGGTGCCATTTCCAACCAGGGGAGTGACAGCGATTCCTGGGTTGTCTGTGTATGATCCATTCTTGCCAATCCCTGGGGTTGCCGTTAGATAGGCGGGTGATATTTTGAAAAAGTTGGCTTGCAGTTTCTGTTCGCTATACTTTTCACGTGTGAGGGTTCGGTCTTCGGCGATGGAGGCACCGTAGTCATAGGAGGTATAACCGCCGTGGTATCCCAGATTGCCCCAGTTTGTACCACCATAGGTCTGGAGAAGTTTAGTATGACCTCGTTAGGGATATAAAGTTGCGTAATCTGACCATGTAGATGTTGAAGATCTTGACTCCAAAGCTGTAATTGTTCTTATATACCACTCGAGAGGCTTCGTGATTGACCAGCATTGCACATCCTTCCTCAGTGACTCCTCCCCTGATTATAGTTAGATCAGTGAATATAGCGAGAGTAATGTGTTTTAGGGGATACATCAAAGTATGTACGCCATAGCACTTACCAACCCCACCTGACCCTCCTTGAAACTCCATAATTGTAAACGGTGTCGAGGGACTCTGCTCTTCATGCAAGATATTCCAATCGTAAGGAAACCTGTACGTTGGCCAAACATCCGGATGTGCACCTCAATGTAAATTAGCTCCTCGCTTGTCTCAAGAAGTCAATCCAGCAGGAGCATGCACATACAGTCATACCGCATGGGGTAAGCATCGATTCCATAGATATCTACCTCACCCAGTCCGGTTCCGGGTGCGAAGTATCCTTCCACTTCGTTGTCATTCATTGCCATGGGCACGTCCACCCCCGCAGCACGCAACTCTTCCGCCATCAACGCCATAACCGCACGGTTCATCTGCGATGGGAATTCCTCCTCTGTCAGTCCTGGCCAGGTAGTATACTCATTCTCTGGTTGGACCATGATAACCGGCCCCCCTCGCGTGATCTGTGCATCGGCAATGATCTTTCCAACTTTCGACATATAGTTCTTGATGGAAGCCACATAGTCTGGACTTATTGATCGAATGACTCCTTTGATACGTAGGACCCATCCAGGGATACCCCCCGCAGATGTTTCGGCGTTGATATATGGACCGGGCCGCGCGATGAGATAGATTCCGGCCTCAGAGGCAGCAGCAAAAAATTCATCAAGATTCCAGATATCAGTGTTATTGTTAACACCGTTGTCGCCGATCATAACATTTCCTGGGTTGGCTTCCAAAAGACCCCAGTCTGTGTAGAAGGAGACGCCATTAAAACCCATGCTTTTGATCTTTTGGAAGACATCTAGCCATAACCCAGGAACTGGAAGGCGGAAAGGGTGGAATTCGCCCGAGAAGACCATGATACGTTCGCCGTTAACCAACAGAGAGTGTTGATCCCAGGTGACCTGTCAGTAGTTATTAAATGCTGTACCAGGTTTCCTCATGGGATTTATTAGTCCAGTCTCCATACCCTAGTTTGCGCGGGCCCCGATCTCTTATCATGGTTAGAATTAACTGCATCTAATGCTTTCGTTGTGGATGCATCGGCAAATCCACAAACCACTACCAGACTGATGAGCAATAGCAGTGGACGCAAATGTAGGAGGCGCAATGGTAACCGCATCTCTGTTTCTATGGAAAGAGTGAGAAGAGCTGACGAGTAAAGTGACGGCGCATAGGTATTTAATGGCGAAGCATGCTAGTCCAGCTTAAAGGAATTAACAACTAAAACCGGCCCGCAAGGCATCAAGATACCAGGCAGAGAGAGGATTGTGGTTGTCTTTCACGGCGCAAACTCCACCGAAACCACTGCTATAAAGATTTCTCTAGCCCTCATGGTACAAGCGGCTAAATGAAGAACAAGGGATAAATTACATTGGTATTATTTCGCTCCTGCTTGCTTTGCTTCAAACAGCAAACATGCATTATTTGGGCTCCGGCTCGAAGTCATGTCGAGATTGGTGGAGAAAGTTGCACCAACACATGATAGATCTTGGTTCTAGACTGTACTAAAGATGCATTATGATCTAAGAAGGTATTCAGGCTGAATCCTGGTACATGCGGGGTTAAGTATTCAACTGGCGATCTCGGAGATTTCTCCGAGATCCTGGGGTTATGGAGGCAAGAATGGCAATTTACTTATCTTGGCCCAGGAAGAACTCGAGAATTCGTAACGGCAAGCATAGTAGTACGTGTATGCCAGCAATTATTGAGCAGACTTTGTGTTGATTATTGGAATGATGTAGAGAGCTGAAAATTGCTTCATAGATTATCTAATTGATGGATCTGGGCCATGGCTAATGAAGCTGCAGTGAAATGTTTGAGTCTATCGATTACAATTATCTACGGAACAGTCCAGAGCGTATTGCACTGGGTGGAAAATTCGAAGATATACACGATCCTCGTTTCTAGCCTTAGATCTAACTTCGAGCATAAAAGCGAGACAATGTGTGGCCCTTACTGTTGCTCTCTGACCATCTGGGGGTAAGTTTGTTATTGGTGATAGACGTAAACTATCCCCGAAAGTCTATCGTTACTCCCTGGCCTCTTTGCCTTGAAAGAAGACAGATATGTGTTATTTCGTCGTCAAGAATCATATTCTGGTGGAGTTTAAATCTTATACATTGCTTGGATTGCTGCCATAATGCACTTATAAATATTATTGTATGTCTGATGACTTGGTTCAAAGGGTATAGTTAGTTAAATGCACAGTACATATGTATATCAATTACTTACTGTCAGATTTAGCACTTATTACAGAAGTCATTAAAAACCGAGAAAGGTAGCATGTAAGTTGACCTGTCTTTTCCCATGATGCCATTTAGCCATATGTTAGCTACACGAGGGTACGTGGAATATGTATAGAAATGCATGTCATGTTACTGTTGACTGGATTAAGCTCACTAGGGTACGCCACAGTTCTGGACCACTTCCCCTCCATCGGGGACCTCGCTCTCATCTTCTCCTCTTGGCGATCCCCGAATCCAGTTGCTCTCTTGTATATGGTACGCCTTATTCGTATTTTGGATGGTTCGATATACGCCATGCCGGCGGCAACATCCATTTAACATGTACGATCAGGGTGTCTTCCGATCTCTATCTTGATGCTGGCATTTTTGAGGAAGCTCTCGAAGAGCTGTAGCTTTAGTGGACTTTTCTAGACCACGAAAAGCATGGATTGAGGCGAGCTTAGTCTACTAATCGGCCATCATGCGCAGTCTATTGACATCCATTGGCTAACGTTTCTGTTTGAGAATCTGATCTAAATATTCCTCACTGCTTATTTATATCTCTTGTCTCTCTTGAATAAACGATATATCCGACCCAATAACCTCAGCTTATGGCCTTGGCAAATCTTAATTCTCTTTTTCTACCTTCATTTCCTATCTAGCAGTTGTCATTGAGTGATAAGAATCACCGACATCATGGATGGGACATCTCAGATTCCAGTTGGAGATACTCTTATTTGGCGAGCCTATGGTCAATTCGTCAAAAGGCTGTTGCTCGGTCCCAACACCCCTAAAGAGGGTTTGGACTATGTTTATGTGTGTCCTCCCACCGAGCATGGGCTCCGTGGGGGACGACCCATTCCAGATGCAGTGACCAACTCAAACGTCTTCTCCGTTGCCGATTCCTTACAGAGGGCTGATTCTCCTCTGTTTACGATTCACACGGACCTAAGTTACTTCGAGTCCCTTGATAAGTATGCGATGATGGCCATCTAAGTTTAGGAGCGAGATACTAAACAGAACAGTTATCTCAAGGCCGTGACAGTCAAGACTATCACCCAGGAACAAAAGGCTGAGATCAAACAAGCAATCAAAGAGCAAATTGACGCCGAGGAACAGAGGAATATCGCAAAAGCCGCTGCTCTAGCAGCATGGAAGCATGATCTCGACGCTCAGGCTAATCATAGAGCTTTTCACGACTGGGCCATTGACAATGCTGATTCTTACCTGGAGTTGGAGGAGCAGGTTACCCTGACTTCAGGCCAAGTGGATCTACTCCAGAGCAAGTACTATGGAGCGATGGCGGGGACGCTCCGGGAGAAAAGGGAGAGGCTGGAAAAATTGGCTGCGGATGCGAAGTACAGTAACCCAGGGTAGGGCCACGCGCATCTTCTGGTATTCAACAGACTAACCCCATTTCAGATATAACATGCCATGCTTCATTCGCGACTACGCCGTTGACGAGGCGGCCCTCGATGCAGATCACAGAGTGGAAGATATCGATGGGCGGGATCTTGTTTATCAGCCCCTTTACACCATTGACGGATATGAATCATCCTGCGACTCTTGGATTAAGGGGGCTGCTGGAGACGGTACAATTGTCACACTGGACCTTACCTCGTCCAGATATGATGACTGGAAAGAACTTGGCCATTCTCAAAGCATCTCTAGGAAGGCAAATAAGTTCTTTTTCTTTTTCAGCAAATCAAGCAGTACGAGCACGACTGAAACCCACCTTAACTTCAACGGGAGCGAATGGAAACAGCAGACAAAGATCACGTTGTATATGACTGGGCCTGCACGGGTTTTCAACATCACACCTGGCTTATGGTGAGCTATTCTGTCCGGTCTATTCATTATCACCCAAACATAACTCTGTTTAGGGATGATAGTGGTGTACGGAGGACGTTTCCTAATCTGCTTGAGGGGGAACATGACTCTGCACTTGGTCTGGTCCGCGTCTCGAAGATTCTCGTCGGTTACGAAGTGTCGCTAAAGATCCGTTTCGCTGAATCTCTGAAGACTCAAGTAAGAAACATGGTGAGCCAGGCTAAATGGGAATCCAATGGCGGACTTCGGATTTTCGGATTTCAATTTGGCCCTGACCAAGCTTCTGGTACCTCTTTTACGAGAGATGTGAACTCCGTCAAATACAACGAAACTAGCAACGGGCTTTCACTCCCTGCAAGCCCTCCAGGCTGCCCGGTGATTCTAGGAATTCTCGGTCGGAAAATCGGGGTTGAACTGCAGTGATCTCCAGGTATGTGTACGTGAACCTTTGGGCTCTGTGTTAGTTTATCTCTCCATTGGTTGTTTCGATCCCTCATCACCTTTAATTTGATGCGTGGATAGGATACCTTCGCAAGGTGGAGGCATTGGATTATTTTGTTCTATTGTGTACCTTTGGACTAGCAGGAAATTGCAGCATTCAACTTCTGCAGCAGGCCTTCGTTTTTCTTATTATATTAGCAGATGGGGCTTCCAACAAGCTCATGATTATCTAGCTTTTGCCAATCAATCTGTTTCCGAGGTAACACCGAATGTTCTATGGAGGTAGTCATTCTTTTTCTCCCCCCCCGTCTGTACCGCCAGTCTTCTCTCTAAAGTCGCACTTAGTCTTCAAACATACCATCTCTCGAGGGTTGAATGTAAAGGCAGATTCTACATCTTCCTCGCCTGAATTGCATGGCCCACGGGGTACCACTTGTCGATCCTATTCTTAGGCGCCTAACCCAAAAAAGGAGCTTTGCGAGACGGGCGCCAGGGGTAGAGCTAGAAAATCAACGGGTTTTGCATGCGCCCTGTGGGCTGGGCTGATGTCCCACGCAAAAAACACAAGATACCTGCGCGTTTTCTATTGCATTGAGAGCCGAAGCCCATCTTTCCAGCATGCGTTAAAATTTGCTAAGGCTCAGCGCTGAAGCTTGGTTTGTTGGGGTGGATCTCGTTCGGCGAATTTGTGCATGCTTGAGTTGGAAAAGTCCACCAATCCAATTTCTTGGGGTGTGTTGGAAGGGAAGAAAAGCCGGTAGCAATTTAGGGACGGAGTTTGGTCGGCGAGCAGGAATAAACCTGTCCCCACAAGGCTCAAACATCGAGTTCCCCCCTGTCTCGGAGCTCTCGGGAGTTGAGATTCTAATAATCTAACGCTTCCTTCAATCGTTTGCCAAGCTAACATAATATCTCCTGATATCTGCCCAAATTGCGATTTATATCATGTTTCGGAGGGCCTGGGCCTGCTCTCGTTTGGGTTAACTGTGTCGATATTGGCTCTAATTAAGAAGAACTGGCCGAGAATTAAAAATTGGAGCAGGAGCTGGGCCCACTAGCCCTAAAGAAGCTTCTTTAACAGCCGGACAAATTACTTAAACGTCCTTAGCCATTTCACATATAGTTATCTAGGTTCTGAGGAACCCCCACCGGTGTCTCCACTAGGAGGTCCTGGTCGATATCAATCAATCGGCCATCATGGAACATGCGTAAGACATGCTTACCTATAAAGATAAGGTATCATCGCGCCCCCTAGTTCCTCCATCAATAGCAAACTTAGATTCGCCGATCTTTTCCGCGTAACAATCATGGTGAAATCACTTTTGGTGTCCTCTCTCTTTGCCGCATCGGCCCTGGCCGCGAGCCGTATGACAGCTCCTGCCGGTGCGATCGTCGTTGCCAAGTCTGGGGGGGATTATGACACGGTAAGCAGGTGGAAAACGCAGATCAGATATCTTGGTATATGCTCTGACGAACTGTCATTGAATAGCTTGGTGCCGCGGTGAATGCCCTGAGCACCAGCGAGACCGCGACGCAGACCATCTTCATTGAGGAGGGTACCTACGACGAACAGGTGTACATCCCGTCGTTGGCTGGAAAGTTGATTATTTACGGTCAGACGGATGAGTATGCTCTAAAGATTCTGTGCTGCACTACAAAAGACCTTGTCAACTAACACTGTATTTCTAGCGACACCACCTACACGGGCAACCTTGTCAACATCACTCATAACATCAAGTTAGCTGACGTCGCCAACGATGACGAGACCGGTCAGGACCCCATCATGCACCCAAGCCTATCTTCTTTTTCATTGGACTTACAGTAAATCTAGCAACCGTTCGTAACCACGCCCCCAACTCGTCCGTCTACAACCTCAACATCATCAACTCCTGCGGTCAAGTCTGCCACCAGGCCTTGGCCGTGAGCGCCTATGGCAATGACCAGGGATACTACGGATGCCAGTTCACCGGATACCAAGGTAAGCAACAGAAAAGAAAACGGAGGAGCAAAAGAGCTCTGCAGTACTGACTCGCCATCAAATAGATACGCTTCTCGCCCAGAGCGGAAACCAGGTCTACGCCCACACCCTCATCGAGGGTGCCGTGTAAGCTCCCCTGTATTCTTCCGCCCGATCGGAAGAAAATAACTTACACCCATTTCTCAACCCAGTGACTTCATTTTCGGTCAGCACGCCCGGGCCTGGTTCCATGATTGCGACATCCGCGTCTTGAAGGGCCCCAGCTCCGGCTACATCACCGCTAACGGCCGCTCTTCCGACACCGACTCGTCTTACTACGTAATTCACAAGTCCTCCGTCGCTGCCGCTGATGGCAATGATGTCCCCTCGGGTACCTACTACCTCGGTATGTCATAATCCTGTTGAAATTGTACTTTCACGCGCCATGTTTTACTGACAATCTATATCACAGGTCGCCCCTGGTCCCAGTACGCCCGCGTCCTCTTCCAGAAGACCTCCATGACCGATGTGGTTAACTCTGCTGGCTGGTCCGAATGGTCGACTGCCCAGGCGAACACTGAGAATGTTACCTTCGCTGAGTATGGTAACACCGGTGCAGGAGCAAAGGGTACGCGGGCTAGTTTCTCCGAGAAGTTTAGCGAGCCGGTTTCTATCTCAACGATTTTGGGCTCGGATTGGACACATTGGGTTGATACTAGCTACATCAACTAAGACTCTTCGGTACTTCAAGAAAGGGAGGATATTAGGATAATATTGGCTATTCTTACTATGATCGGTCTTATATAGCAAGTAGCGCTCGGTGTAGATATGTACATAATACTTGAATGGCTTGAAATAGCCCATGTTTTTGGATTGGCGTTGATGTCGTAATACTCTTCCATTTATCCTGAGACGTACTGGCTGTGAATAATTGGATATCCCAAGCAAATTACGACGAGTTTAGAAGCCATCAAGTCAGGGGTTTTTCAACGACGAAGATGTTGAGAATATCTATACTATATTGCCACGTCCGCATTCGGAATAATGCCCTTCACTCAGTTCTCTCAGCATTTGACCTTAGTAAGAGCCAGTTATAACTGACAGCCGACCACCATCAGTGACATGAACAGCGCCATTCGTAAAACTACCAGCCCGACTAGCAAGGTACAGAATTGCACCCGCCATTTCCTCATCCCCACCGAACCGCCTGGCGGGGATGAACCTCTGGTCATCGCAAGTCTCTTCTTCCGGTTTGCGGTCTTGAGTCAGCACGGAAGCCAGATCGGACGGATAGACTGCAAATAACTCCTCGTCAACCTCCTAACTCGAACGGTAATATTTATAACGGGAAGGGACACCCTTACTTCCCGGCGCGAGAGCATTCACCCGAATACCAAACCTAGCCAACTGGGTGCTAGCATGTTTAGCCACCTGCATGATCGCAGTCTTACTGGCCAAATACGGGGGCGATGACGAATGATGGCGACTGAAGGCTGAGATACTGGTAGTGAAAATGACCTGGCTCTGGATCGACGGGACGTTGCTGCCCTCTGTGATGGGCTTTCCAAAGCCGCCTTGCAGCGCGTTCCTGTTGCCGGCGTCGAGAAGCTCGAGGAACGCAGTCATGGTAAAAAAGGCGGCTGTGATGTTGAGATGCAGGGTGTCGTTCATCTCATCCATGGAGAAATCGGTGAATAGGGTCTGGCGCAGTTCTGAGAGAGAAGCGGTTGGGTTGTAGCGTGCTGGAGGCCCGATGATACCCGAATTGGCAATGACGAGGTTCACATAGCCTTCCTCGGTCGTGATGCGGTCTACGGCAGATTGGAGATCTTCTTTCGATGTCACGTCGCACTGCTGTGGGACCAGGCTGCGGTGCTCCTCGGCCGCCTTCTGCAGCACCTCCAGTCGCCGGCCGAGGATATACACTTTTCGTGCTCCGCTGAATGCGAGGGCTCGTGCCATGGTTAAGCCGATGCCTGTATGTCACAACGATGAGTTGAGCGAAGGCCACTCTGTGATGATTCTTGTAAATACTAACCACTGCCTCCGCCAGTGATGACAGCCACCAGACCATCGACACGGAAAATGGTGCTTGGGTCAATGAGTGATGCCATTGCTTCGTGTTGAGACGTCTTTGAGTTGTTCTAAGAGGCGATGTGACGTGTCAAAAAAAAAAGAAAAGAAAAAAGATGTTGATGAGAGAAGTCACCGTCCATGGTCGGGCCTTATTGAAACTTTTATATCGTCATGTTCCAAATCGGTCGGACGAGAAAAGTAAGTGGCAGCACAGGGTCATAATTTAATTGGTAAGCAAAGCTTTGGGTATCTTAGGCTGCCAACCTCATAGAGTCCATTTCACTGCATAGCGAACAGATGAGTGGGACGTAAGGTATAGAATGTCGGGGACTGTCGGTAAACACGGCCGATGAGACAATTCTTTTGATTCTGAAAGTACGTCTTTACCATATCGTCGAATCATATTAAATATGCTAAGACAGGTCCAACAATTCACTGAGAACAACCCCACAGCATCCTATCACATGTATATCCATTCTTCCTGCACTCCCTGGTATAACTGCTAGTAGTATAGTTTGGCGGCTATCTTCCCGACAGCGCCCGACATCAAGTAATGGACGGCAGTGCTTTTCCGATTGTTCATACTACTAGTAGTACTGTCCCCACTGGTGGATCCCGACGGCGGCCGACAACTAAGCTTACTGTGACATGTCCACATAAGCAAGGAGTTTCGGCGCCAGCTCACTCTAAGTCTGGCGATAAAGGCCAAGAACAACAGAAACCCAAGTACAGTCTAGGATGAACCTTCCAGCTGTTACTCGTGATATCACTCATCCAACTGGCTATTATGCACCTCTCAGGAACGAGGTTCTGCCACAAAGCTTACAGGCAAGAACGCCCTTCACTAGATCCCACTGGCTTGACGTAAGCTCCTCGATGGGACACTTGAACTTCGTTCGTGTAGGGAGTGTTCGATTATTGTGGTCGAAGATATGCTAGGTTCGCAATTTCATGTCTATCGATCGACCTTGAGTAGACATATATTTACAAAGGACTGAATTAACTGGGTAAATAAAGCACGCTGGCCACCTTTTGAGGTGTAGAGCAATGTGGTTTATGGGAATAAGAACTGTTACGCAATGTCGCCGATACTACCAGGGCTTTTAGAAGAGCTACTGGATACGTAGATCAGATATATAGCCATTGTGCTCTAGCACTACGCCCCAGGTACTACTCCATCCTGACTGATATTGGATGTGTCTTTCACCAAAGGATACTTGAGCGAGACATTCTTCCTTCCACTGTCTATCCGCCGAGAATGGTGGGGGCCCATGCGGGGTAAGATTGTCCAGAAAACAACGCTAAATACGTCCAGACAGTAACCCTTGTACGAATGTGGCATGTTTGCTTCCGGTAGCTTCCATGACAAACGATTATACAAGGATTAGGAATACCTGGATTATTAGAGCATTTTCCCAAAGGGGAAGGTCTCTATGTATTTTCCGTCTAGCCCTGTGGGGATGCAAGCTGTCCGCCTTGGCTTGTTCTCGACAAGGGAACACCAGGATAGCCCGATTTGTCAATGGCGAGTGTCGGTATATCCATACTCATATCCCTACTCATATCCATACAACACCGGCTAGGATAATTGCCTTGGTTCCTGTTCCTAATTTAGGAGATGCATTCGGAGTATATGAAAGCAATCGTAAACGAGGAATTGGTAAATCTAAAATCGCTGGGAAGAGACAAGATGCTATGTCAGGGCACTGCGTACAAGCGAATCGTCAGCTCAGTGAGATCTTAGCTCCATTTCGGCTAACTCCGCTATTCTTCAGAGAATCTAGTATTTTAGATGCCCCACATGAGTCCAGATTGTCCGAGCTATAAAAGCGGCTCATTTACCTTCAACATAACTGAAACAAATCTGCTCAATCTGTTAGAACGGTGTGCTATTATAGCCAAAATGAAGTCCGTCCTGTTCAAGGTAATCCCACACATGATAATTCCTTCCGTGCTTGAGCTTACCAGATCGTCGACAGTCCGTGACCGTCCTCCCAGCCCTCGCCATGGCGGCAATGGCTTCTCCGCTTGTCTCCTACGCAGGCTATTTTTATGAGAACTGTACCGGTCCCAGCATCACAGCTACCAATGTCGCGGCATCCTTCTGCTCTAATGTGGAAGATTTTCCGATCAAGTCTTTCACGGCATATGTATTTTCTGGGGCCTGTGACGATTCTAAATCACCGGTCTTGAATGTCTACACCGCATCGAATTGCGAGTCTGGGTTGTTTGACACTGTGAGCGTGAATGCTGAGAAGCAGTGCTTCGAGGCGGATACCACGATTGTGAGCTTGGGCGTTGAATGTGTTTGATATAAACATGCGTGAGGTCTGTATTCATCATTTTGATGGTCAGGGCACTGGAATGTGTGCCTACTGGGAAAGAAACAATATGAACCTTTAGAGGAATAGCATGAATTATTCATCGTCAATTGTGCACAAATTCAAAATAGCGACAGAGTCTGTTGTGTATGCTAAACCACAAATATAAGGTACATAGAATCAACAAGACAACCGGTGGTATCTCAAAACTCTCGTCCCATCCAACGTCAATCTGATACCAAGTTGCGAAACAAGTGAACCAAAAGTCAACCAGCTACCCCCAAATCTCACATTCTTTCTGACCGCAGCTGCCTGATTGTCAAATTATCTAGCTTTTCCACTGCCCAGCATTCTCCACCCCTCTCGCAACCCTGTTTGCTCCGTCTTCGACGCCCGTTCCAATACTTCCCAGTCCATCGCCCAACGGTTTCCCGGCACTGCCTGTAGCGCCCGTGATGGTATCGCCGATTCCACGAGTAGCGGCGCCTGTGACCCCGCCAACGGTGCGAGAGACGCCTCCGACCGTGTTACCAAGAGTCGAGGTCACGAATTTGGCGGCGCCAGTAACGCCGCTGTCTTGAGAGGAGGAGAAGGTGTTGTTCGGCATGATGCAGGTGTTTCTTGGTCTGAGCTTTTCTTCGTCCGCCTAAGAGTGGTGTTCAAGGCAGGAAAATAAGAGGTTATGAATGTGGATATGGATATTGTTTTGCTTGTTTTGAACGTGGCTCTCGTTGATCCATGGTTTCGGGCGCGCTTGATCCTTCTTATCTTATCATGGATCTCAGATGATGTCATTGTTCGGGGCCCCTGACGTTGGTGGCGGTCGTTCTATTATTCATCTTATACAGTGTACATACGACGAAACATGTAAACAGGGAGTTACTACGGGCCTTCACTAGACTGTTTCCAGCCTGTGAGACCCAGACTCTAGATCCGGGTTGCTTTTCTGGTGGAGTTGCGGACCACCATGCTCATGCTCATGTCTTGCCAGAAAGTACTAACCCACTTGTTGCTTCCATACTTCCAATGAATCGTCAAAGAGGGGATATGTATGAGTACAACAAACCCAATAGTACCTCGTATCTACCATTGATTACAATATGCCATATATCCCGACAACCCACATCAACATATACCACCAGCGACCCGGCAGAACCTGGACACCGTTATTCGGCACCCATGCAAGAGTCTGGTTGCCCGACTGAATGTTCACCGCCTTGGTGGAATTGATACTGTCAAATTGCCCCGAGAAGGTAACAGCAAATTCGATATAGAGGTTATCCTGGCGACCTTCGTAGTATTTATAATCGGATGAGATGTTACCCGAACCACCAAACCTGAGCTCCAAGGTAGTGTTCGACACAGACCCATTCAACATCGTTGTAGCGGGCCAGCCCATGCGTAAGCTGTATGAATCACAAGTACGCCCAGGGAGACGCACCGAGCCCTCACCCACACCGAATTCTGGTTTCGGGTCGGAAGCAGTAGTCGCATTGAAACGAACGGCGGCCGAAGTAGTTGAATCCGAGGAGACATTCATGATCATCACGTCCGAGGCGCCGAACGTATGAGCCCCGTAGTCGACCCAACCTCGACTCGTGACAGCCTGGAAGAGATCCGGATCCCCAGGGCAAACGCTATCCTCTGCCCATTTGATAGGTTTATAGGAGGTGTGGATCTCGCTCACTGGCGCGTCAGACTCCCAAGCCTTGAATCCAATAATGAATGGGTTGAGGGGTCCGGTAGGATAAGGCGGTTGGGGCCCAACCCAGGCGTATCCTAGGAGTCGGAGCGTCCCGTTTGCGCCACGACACCGCGATCCACCCGTGATGTTGTACGAAAGCTGTCCTTCTCCCTGGAAGTAGGAGCCGTCGTATTCTGTTGGGCTGGCATCTCTAGGTCTACTGCCTTGAGATGTCCAGTTCCATGCATTTCCGGGGACAAGGTATGTCGTGCTAAGAAGGTTGTCTCTATCTTCACATCCTGATGAACCTGAGCCGCTGCCGCTTCCACCACTGCTGTCATCGCCGCTGCCGCTGTCGCTGTCAGAATCGCCTCCCCCGCCTCGTCTGGCTAGTGCATTGCCGCTGAAGATAGCGAGAAGAAGCAGGAGCTGGGTGAGAAAGGGCTGCGGCACCATTAGGACGGGGCTATGCTATATATACTGCAGGGTAGGGTCGACATTACGGAGCAAAAGGAGAGAACGGTTCGTCGCAGCAGAGATGGGTCGAAGCGTAGGTCGCGAAGTTATAAATAGGCGTGTGTAATCGACTGCCAAGTGCCCGACCTCGTATTGCTTGGGTCAGGCTACAAGACCACATTATCCATTGGCGGATCGTTGTTGCTGAACCAACGGAGGGTTTGTACTTATATTAAGCGTCCTTGGCAAGGGAAAGCCTAGTCATAGTTGGTTGTGAGAGTTAATGATCAGCCACTTGTCATACAAAATGAGTTAGGGCGTCATGGAATAGTTACATTGGGCTTTGGTGTCATGACAGATAATTATATTCTATTTCATTAGTATCAGTCTCACCTCCCTAGCAAAATGCCAGGAGGGAAACTTTTCAAACTATTTGTTGCGCTTTAAACTCATAGATTTTATCTCTCTTCGCTGATATCTATGCTTGATTCTATCCCGGTCACGACTCATATGGAAACATCCCTGGGCAGAGCTTTGGCCTTCTTTGCTCTCTTGTTGCACTTTAGGATTCGACAGGGGTAGACTTACATGACTGGGTCTCCAGTATGATGGTATAATGTTTAGGAAGTGTGTTATAGAATCCAGCATGGAATGTTCCCACCCGAGTGCTGCTTGGTATATTCACTGCCAAGCGTGAAAGTGATAGCATAGTATAATGTGTAGTTCATTATCTTTGGGCCTATTAACCTGCCGATGTGAGATAAGATGGGGTTGTTGACCTAAACTATACAAATGACATCGCATTTTCCGCGTTTAGGTGACGAGCTACCCAACACAATGCCCTATCACCGACAGAAAGTCACAAGACCAACCCAAGAAACAGATGCAATAGTTTGTCTATGATCATGCTGACATTGAATGACTAAAGCTTACCCTGCACATTCTCCCTTAGAATTTGCTGATTTAACAAGCCCAGCAGTACATCTGGTGCATCGAGTTTATCCATAAAAACTTCTACCATCCGCAAACCCTTGCCGTTGGCGAGTTGGGGATCGTTCAATACAGAATCCAAATCTGCCCAGGTCCGAACCGTCCATGTCAGTGCCTTATGCTCGCCCTCCCGGTCCGCGCCGAAAAACTCGGGTGCTTTGAGGTACTGCCATGGAGCGACATCGTTATATGCCTGGTTGCGGCCATGAATGCACCGCTCGATGGTGTATCCATCATTATTAATCAAAAAGATAATGACATTGAGTCTTTGGTGGATGATGGTACTGAGCTCCTGAACTGTCATTTGGAAGCTGCCATCACCGATAAATAGGATTGTGCGAGGGTTAGGTAGACCGTGGTACTCGCTGGACGCGACTAGATCTCGCTGCGCATGGCTTGCTCCTAGCGCGGCTGGCAGCATGTACCCAATAGACAGCCAGGTGGCCGGCTTGAACAGACGGGCATGCGGAGGTAGTATGAACTCATTGACGCCATAGCCTGGTGTTCCGGTCTCGCCAAGGATAATGTCTCCAGTACGGAGAAATGGTGAGAGTCGCTTCCAGAAGCCCTCTTTCTGTGTGACTAGATCGGTAGGAGACACTTCGGAGAGTGTCCTGAGTGATGGGTGGACAAGTTCATGTTTATGTGTCGGTATTTTAGACATATCGAGTCGCTCTGTGAGCTGCTGAATGAAATACCCGACTGGGAGATCGCGGAAGACCTCTTTGTTAGCTTGGATCGAGTTGGGGCTAAACAGGACAGCTGCCTCGTCCGCTGGTCTTAAGAAATAATTGTAGGTGTTGGTGTTGCTGAAGTGTGGTCCGAAAACCAGAACTAAATCACAAGAGTCGAGAAAAGATTTGTAAGGAAGCGTACATACTCCGTAGACGTTAGGGAGGGTTTCATCAATTAACCCCTTGCCAAATCCAGATGTGAATGTTGGCCAGCCTATCGTCCGGACAAAGTGATCTACTCCGTGGAGCATATCGAACGCTCTAGTCTCTCCGTCAACCAGAATCATCGGCTTCTTGCTGCTGTAGATTCTATGGAGGACAGCATTAAGGGCTGCTTTCTCCACCGGTGGCTGGCGCACTGCGGGCGGAATCCGAATCTTCGACGACAAGCCCGCGGTAGGGACAAGCGCGGGCACCATGTCAACAGGAATAGCAATACGAACAGGTCGGCTGTGCAACAAACATTGCAGCAAAATCCTATCAATCTCGGAAGGCGCCGTGCGATGATCGTCCAGGCTGACCTGCGCTACAGTGACATGTTCCTGTATTGCGCCAAATCGCTGATAGTCGCCGTCATTGAAGGTGTGATGGATCAATGCGCGCGACTCCTGCGAGGCGCGCATGGGTGTCCCAACAATATGCACAACTGGGGCTCTCTCTGCGTAGGCTCCCGCAATCGCATTGATGGCAGACAGCTCGCCAACGCCAAATGTGGTCACCACCGCACCAATTTCTAAACGGTCAACCTCTGTCAAACGCAGAAAGGAACTGGGGAGAGGGTACCTTTGATCCGAGAGTACCCATCTGCAGCATATCCCGCATTCAGCTCGTTGCAGTTTCCCACCCATTTGAGTCCCGAAGGTACGACATGATCCAGGAGTGTCAAGTTGTAGTCACCAGGTACTCCAAAGATAGAGTCCACACCCAACTGGCCCAAACGCCTGAACAGATATTGGGCGAGTGGTAGAGTTTTCCCTTCCATATTTTATTCGACTGTCACTTACCGTAAGCGACTTACATTGCTCCCTCCACTGTTTTAGACTTCGTTCTTGTTTATATATGGCAGAAGGAGAATTCAATGGTCCTATACATCAATCGTAACCTACAGCTCTTGCCGATATCCGAAAAGATACATTTCGGCAATAGGAAAATATAGCCCGCAAGCTCATGCCGATCGGAGTGCCTAACGCCGAAAGCCGATGCCTCGGAGCCCTATTCGATATAGAAGCGTAGACATTACTGATGAGAGCCAAATGTTGATCTCTAGACTTCAGTACATAAATAACGAAGCTAGAACGATGGCAAGGAACAATCTAAACAGCAACAAACACTGTGTATATACACCAGCATCATGACTATCCAACAGACCACCATGCAGCCGACTGAGCGACAGCACAGCTCAGGCTCCCTTGACAGCTTCGACCCGATCATGGTAACTCCCGTGATTGGCAACGAGTTCGCCAAAGGAACTTGCAATATCGTTGACGATATCTTACAAGCCCCCAATGCAGACCAACGTATTCGCGACTTGGCCATCATGAGTGTGTTACTCCCTCCAAGAAAGCTATCACTCAAAGCCATGCTGACTCTAGCAGTCGCCGAACGGGGCGTTGTTTTCTTCCGTGCCCAAGACAATCTCACGAATGATTTGCAAAAGGAACTCATCCTTCGCCTGGGTGAGCTGACCGGTCGTCCATCCACCCACGGCCTGCACATTCACCCGGTCACCAATGATGCACGCGAATTCGGTGACCCGGACCCTCAAATCAGCACCATCAACTCTGAAGGCCGCAAGACTCTCTATAAGGGATCTGATTATACCAAGATGGCGGCAGTCTGGCACAGCGACATCTCGTTCGAGAAAGCTCCCGCCGACTTTTCGAGTCTGCGACTGGTGCAACTGCCCAAAACGGGCGGTGACACGCTTTGGGCGTCTGGTTACGAAATCTATGATCGCATCAGTAAGCCCTACCGGGCGTTTTTGGAGACATTGACAGCCACACACACAGGTGTCGGCTTTATGAGGCTGGCACAGACGGGGAAGTTCCATTTGTATGAAAAGGAGCGCGGAGCCCCCGTCAATATTGGAGGAGACCTATCGGCTGTTCATCCGGTCGTAAGGACCAACCCAATCACAGGATGGAAATCCATTTTCCCTATCGGTAAGATGCATTCTCAGTGCTGTATATGCGGATGCTAATTGAGCGCGTAGGCTCTTTTCCTACGCAGATCGACGGGTTGACTCGTAGAGAGAGCGCCAGCATGCTGCAGTGGTTTCATGATATGATCACCCACGGACATGATCTCCAGGTCCGTTTCAAATGGAACAGTCCTAACGATATCGGTATGTGTCTGGGTATCCCATATTTTATGCTGTTGACTGACTGTCTAGCGATCTGGGACAACCGCAGCGTCTTTCATACCGCGACGGGCGACCATGAAGGGTTTGGCCCACGGAGTGGTAACCGGGCTGTGGGGGTGGGCGAGGTTCCGTACTTTGATCCGGGCAGCAAATCACGCAGAGAAGAGCTGGGCATTGTAGATGACCTTGCTCCCTGCCACTGGTAGCCTTTACATTGTTCTTGATGTCTAAGTTGTTCAGTCTATTCATTAATTTCAAGTTCTTCATTGCTCTGAATCGAAGTTATCCCAACCAAAACCAAACACATCCAACGTAGGGAGATTAAGACTCTCGCCAGCCCAGAAGTCTTCTAAGGACGCACCTGCGAATGGATTTCGCGCATCAAGAGAATCTTCTTGCTCTTGAGCTTCTATAAATGCTGCACTCTGCAGATCGAGTGTGCTTGCCACGGGATCCTTGGAATTCTCAAGATTGGGGAAATGAAGCCCTGATGATCCATCCGCGCCTGGTGCTGGCTGTTCTGGTATACACGAACTATGGGTCGACACCTCATCGACAAAGGCCATAACTCGGTTGATCATATTCTCCAGGTCGTCACGGTATTTCCTGAAACTAGATTTCCGCTCAGCCATAGCAAACATGGCGGACGAGCACGCACGGAGATCATTTGCCACGCTCGTGCTCCATAAACGTGGAGATCGAAACAAACAGAAACTACGACTATGATTAACTTAAAGAAACTGGATAGTGAAGACAATACACACCACATTGTGAGTCCGGCAATATAGACCGAATTTGACAAAAGGAAAGAGTACCCGGACAGACCCTTTTGCTGCGAACGCTTAAACAATTGGCACATTTGCCCCGATACATGTAAGCATGTTCTGATGAGGTCATCTTCTGGATTGAGTATACTCAGAAATGGTTGCAGAAGCGCACGAACACAGTTATTCCAGTGCATTTGGATGAAGTCGTTATCATGGGGTTGTAAGGGAGGTAAACCCCTTTTGTACTCCTCTAGCGAGGCCAGCAATGGAGATAGTTCCTGAATCAAAGCAGACATGTTTTTGTCCACGCGGTAAATTTTGGTATGAGTGCGGGACATGATCCGTTGCAAGTGTACTGTCGCAATAAACCGTCTGATGGCCGGTATAGTCGCCCCATCTCCAATACCCAAAGACAACTCACTCCTGTCCTGTTCTACCCCAGCATACCTGCTGGTCAGGTCATCGGTATCAGCCGGAATCTGCGCGTCGATTTCATCCTCTGCTATACTGAATGGCCGTCCCAGGGACCATGACACATGTCGCTCGATCACGTATACGCTCCAGAATAGCCTTCGGCGCAACTGTGCCTCTAGTGGCTTCATTGTCCTGTAGTGTGGTTCGCGGTGCATACCCAGGTCTATACATATTCGCATCGCCATGCCGATGGTGTACCACAGACTTGAGCTCGAGCTCGATCGTAACTCGTATATGATCACCAACATGCGCCCTTCGATGCCTGTGACAGACAGAGACTCTCGCAGCGCACTATCGAATTGCATGGCAGTAGCAAAATATGCGCTGGGCGTTGTCGACTCATACTGTTCAGTGAGTTGTAGCATCGCTGCTCCAATGGCATATATCATGAATAGCTTGAACATTCCGTATTGCTCTTTCTGGCCGGCGCCGGGCGCATCGTATCGCCTAGAATGTAGTTGAAGAATCTCCGCGCAGTTGATAAATGGTAGCCGCGTGTGCATGTTAACGAAGTATGCGTCAAGGAGCTGCCTCCCGACCGTATCGTCAGGCGGTACAGCCTTGCCCTGTTCAGCCGTGGGAGCCGGCGATGGTGGTTCCTGATGTTCAGTATCATGAATCGGAATCGATCTATTGGTCCAGGCAGCATCCTCCACAATAGAACTTAAGTTCTCCGTAAGGGTCACGCCGGATGAAGGGCCAAAGTATGCGCTAGCCTTGCTTTTCTCGCTAGGTTCTGCCTCGGTCTGTTCTTCAAGCGCACACGGTGTACCCGCTGGCGATCCAACAGGCTGCTCTCGGCTGGTAGATGGTAACCCTTCAGTGATGGCAGAAAGATGCGCTTCCAACGCCTCAATTCGCTGCGCCAGTGCGCCCTTGGACATCCCATGATGCCAAGATGGAGACGTCTCCAACCGCAGACAAGGCTCATTTGCCGCGGTACAGTTGTCGCAGGTGGGGAATCCAACACAGCGTTGTTTTCGTCGGTGGCAGCGACGACAGGATTTTGGGACTCTTTTCCGGACTCTCGTCGTCTGTTCCATTTAGTATGGCTAGTTGAAAGGTGTGGAATTTAGGAGAAGGAAATGTTGAGACGGCTAAGCTTCCCCGCAGTTTGGCGCTTTCGTGGCGCTAATTTTAGTATTGCTCGTTGCGTCGCCGACTGGCCGACCTGAATGCAGCGCAAGCTCCTTGAGTGCTGGATGGTGGTGACAGGATATAGTTCATGCTCTATTTGCAGCACAGAGCTCTTAAAGTTTGTTTCGATACTATTTGATTGTATTTGGGTTTAGAGAGTTTCATTCTGGAAACAAATCACAATAGAGGTTAGTGATATAGAATCAGCAAAGTGACAAATGGCGTGATCAACAGTCTACTTTGATAGGGCGCGGTGGGGCTGGCGGCAGGATTCAGTAGCGATATGAGGGTATTCAACATGATTTTTCTTGTATATCAAAGTGATCTACAAGTAAAACGACATGAAAGCTACACGATTTGATTCCTACCATAAGATAGTACCACTCCAAAATTCTTTTATTATCTCTATCCATCACTTGTGGCACCCACCGTTGTCCATTTGTTATAGTACAGTAAAGACTCGTGTATCTCAGCCAGTACTGGTCCAGCTGAGGCCATGTAATCTATTGGTCTTCGTGAACAAGTAGTCTGAGGAGAATATTGAGCCGAGATCGGAATGCCATTGATCCTTGGGGCAGGGGGTAAACGAGTCACGTCGACTCTTTTGCGTGGGTCTAGGCCAACACACTGGTGTACATCGGCTGTCTATATCCTTGTTAACAGAGAATGAAGTAGTCATTGATTGGTACATTATCTCTGCAATTGGAACCGTTAAATCTCCCATAAGAAAGGTCTCTAGAGAGGTCGCGCCCATGGTCAAGTGTTAATTTTTCACAATCATCCAATGATCTTCTTTAAGACAGCCGACAGCGAAGGGCAGAAACTGAACGAATTTATAACTTCTTCCTTGGCAGTGTTTGAAAGAGCATACTAGAATATGTAGCTTTGTTCTATGATTTGGTATCAATCAATATAGCCAACTTGGCAAACCTTATATGGCTAACGATCATAGTCTGGAACAGGTCAGGTACCTCTGGGTAGAGCCCGATAAACCGTTGCCCAGCGCCCCAGCCCGTCATGACAAAGAAAATAGCCACACATGTATCACGCTGCGTAGACTTGGAGCGAACCAGGGGTCAGTAATTAGAAGCAGACAGAAGTAGGGGAACTAAAACTTTGTAAAGTTATAAAGAACCTAGCCCGCTGGAAGACTATTGCATCAAAGCACTGCAATCCTTATTATTCTATATTGCAATCTGACTCTCTGTTGATTTCAGAGAATATGGTTCGACTTCTACTTATCGGCGTTTTCTATTTAGCAACTCTGGCTGCTGGTCGACACATACACACACTTGCCGAAAGAGGCCGAGCCATGTTTTGGTCCAAGGAAAGATTGCACTCCCTGTGTGATAACGTGAAGGTAGAAGAAGTGCAGCTACAAAATGGCAATAAGAAACAGTATATGAGGGCAACCTGCAGGGACAACAGAGGCACAACATCTGGGCGCCAAAGTCCTTCGTCGGAGGTGTTTGTAAACTCAAGGCTTGACCTGGATCAATGTCTGTCCTGGAACAGGCAGACGCACAATTTTAAATCAACAGAAGGGTAGGTATATAACCACGTTATGGCTTGAGTGTACTTTTATTTGTATATAAGTAATAACTAATGAGCATAGTGGAAATGGGATCCAGGAAGGCGGTTGCTATAGCTGTCGTTACTACGACTACAGGCGATATTACATCCCTAATATGTTCAACTTCCAGTGCATGTGTGGGAACGCGCCGGGGGGTCCAACAATAGAAACTCCGGACTCTGCCTTTGTGAATGCAGGTTTGGTATCTTTTGACATGGGTAAGTATATCTCCGTGGCAGAGACGAGACTGCTTTCTAACTAAGGCCTGACAGATGGAATAATAGGAGCCGTCAATGGCGTACTGAAATGCCATAGCAGACAAGGACAAATTATTCGTTAGCTGGTATCCTGACGATTATCTATTTGTTGAAATAGGGTTTGCTTTAAAAAAAATGCTATTGATGATTTTCTGTCGAAATTGGCTTTCTATCAACTGCCCGTTGATACCTACCATGTTATAACTCGTCAACTCGAAGGCATTAAGGATAGAATTTTCTCATTTCTATAGCATCGAGTTATACCGTACACAATATTTATAAGATTAATGCCTATAGTGTAATTTAGTTATCAATAGTCAATTGGCTCTTAAGGATAGTGTACAGAGTTTAATCTAGAATCCAGTGTATGTCTCAATGTGCCGTACATTCTCCCAGACTCGGGAAACTTACTTTTATCTGAGAGTGACTTCTTACTTCAAAGGTACATACAAGTGTGCCAGCCGTACAAACGACGGCTCAGTGGCTTCTTAGTCAACTTACCTTAGGGGTACAGAACCCCTAATACTTGATGACTCTGGAACCTCGCATTCGTTATTCTAAAAGCGGCAACGTCGCGTGAGTCTCATTCCTTGGCTCAGCTTAAGACATAATTACTTGGAATATTCCAGACACGTGTATGTCTCAGGAAGTGAGATTCTAATTCGGTTGCCGAAGATACTGTTCAAGATGCTGACTGAGGTCCCGAAGAAGGCTCGTATCTGTTTCAAGCCACCGCATCATGGGTTTACCCACCCCAGCTGCAATCTTATGTACGTGGCTCATTGCTTGAGACAACTCAAGATTAAAATCTCTCCCAGAGTATCCTCCAGACGTGGCTCAGACTCCTTATCAACATTAGTAAATTAAAACGTAAGACTTATCACCAATGCGAAGCTACGCACGAGTGCTACTTGGTGTACAAGTTTCTGCATGATATCATCACGCATGAAGATCGACCCCGTCCCAATCCGGAACGTTCCAACCCGGGCAAAAATTTATGTAAAGACCGAAAAGAGCCGAAAGGAGAGGCATTGGCATCTGGCCTATGCCTAAAGACTATCATTCACGAGATGTGATAGAGGCGGATGACGCGGTTATGTGGATAACCCCCGAATAGAAGGAAAGAGAAGGAATGTGCATTCTTCTTAAGATATCGTTGGCTTGAAGGTCAATCACACGTCACCGATTAGTGGATACTTGATTCGTTTATATCAAGTTATATCAGCGGTACGCTTTGGATAATCAAATAAAAAAGGGGGGGAAGAAATCCCCGTTCATTGATTATCAAGGGTATCAAGAGTAGTGAGCGGTGTGTTAGGTGATTTATTTGGACAAACAGCTATTGCTTCAGATTATACCGAGAGTACCTTGGAGACAAATAGTATACGGAACCATGCATGCTATTGCATGAGTCTTACAGGTAGATATCAGTACACCGCTTCAAACCATTAAGCAATGATTATGGCTACTATGATATAGTCACAGCCTGTGGCAAAGGTCACGATAACCACAGGTACTAGCATGCAACCAGGCCGCATCCTAAGCGTCCTCTGGTCTATAGTTGTAAAACCTTGGTGGATCTGCTCAAGTGAGTGATGAATACGACCTTGGTAGTATCGATCAATAACTAGCCGGTTCAAAAATCAATTGGTACAGCTATGCATCCATATGACCCTCTTAGCTCAGTCCCAGTAAATACCGAAGTACGCTACAGCATTAACCATTGGCCAAATGATGTATAGTTGTAAGGCTCAACGATCTATCAGGTTACACCTATCTCGGGCCGACAGCAGAAGTCTTCGGTCTCTACCCGGAAACTGAAAAATCGGCGTGATAAGTCTGCATCATGCACGGCGCGATTCCGTGATTCTGCAGGGAAATTAGCAGACGCTAGATCGCAAGCACTGACCATCTGCGTGAGAGAATTAAGGGGAAGTAATGAATTGTTGGGCAGCAATACATCATCAATTTTTTGCTGTAACAATAAACCGGCGAATGGGTCCAATGCGTGGTTTCTCTCTTTGATGCGTAATTTGATACACCCACAGAGGGCAGCTACTCATGAAACTCAGGATGTATATGACGCCTGTCTCCTAGGCAATGACGGTTTCAGTAGATCGCACAGACCAAACTAGTTAATTCATCTCCTTTCCACGTGGAACGCAATCAGGCTACTGCTCCTAGTTACTTTTATTGAGAGTCGGCGTCGGGCTTTTCAGAAGATTTTTTTTCTGGCGCTAGTGATTGCCAACAGGGAAGAGAAATAAATTCCTGATCAATTGATGGAGTCTGTGCACCATCCTTAATATTTTTCGTAACCGTCGGGAATTTTATGTAAAATGCAAGTGGTTGGGGATGTAACATGTTACTAGCACTTTTGTGTGATTGAGGTCGTGGTAGTGACTTAACGCAATTGTCGGTCTGGAGCAGTCTATTGATTTTTTATTATGTTTTCATTTCAGAATTATGTACCCAGAAACCTCTGCAACCCGTTAGGTACAGGGGAAAACCTACTGGTTGATAATGCCAACGATGGCGGATGGAGTAAAGTAGGGTTAGCTTATCGGGGGTGTCGGAAGAAAAAATTTGTCCAGTCCTCCCTCAGATTCTTCCCATGTGATTTATCCTACGGCGACGCATCGACAGGTCAGCCGGTGATCTGTGCTTCTTTTTGATCCTTTCTTTCTCCAGAATTGTTGATTCGCCAATGGAATCTCAGCTTTTGTCTTTTTTTTCCCCTAGAACCGAGATATCTTTGCAGACCACCTGACCTAAATCTACTGGGGCGGCAAAGGATCTAGAAGGCCGACGGGGAGTATAAAACTTTGGAAATGTCGGTGGGTGGGCGGATGAGTGGATCTAGGAACCATTAGTTGCTAAGCTAGCTCTAGTCTTGCTCGCTTACTGCACGGTGGCCACCATCCTTGAGGGTAGATATCAGTTACCTGCTGAACGGTAACTCGGTTTCCTGGTTCTAGTCCCTGCTTACCCAGGCCGATGGTACCATTATCAGGGCTGTGAGTAATTATCTGGAGGGGTACAGTCCGTTAGTGCTTATTATCCGATTAGTCGCTGGTGGCGATCGGTAAATGTGTGGGTTGGAAGTCGTTGAGTCATAGAGAGGTATTTCTCACTCGGTTTGGGACAATGTCACTTGTCTAGTCGAATCAGTCAACCATATTTCGCGAAGAATGTATATTGTTTGAGAATGGGCTTGTCAGGAGTACTATGTCCGGTCTATTTTTCACGGGGCGCCGCTGGACTGGTTACGTCGCCAACATCATACCCTACACATAATAGCATATGAATATGATTGTGAACATAAATATGAACCATAATGTTAATCTACTACAAAACCATAGACATCATTCTATGACAGCCCACAATGGCGTAAAAAGATCACCAGCTCGACGAGGGTAAATAAGCTCGGCTCCACTTGTTCCAGAAATAGCATCCCGGCCGCCCGATTATTAAGGATCTATTCATGGGCATATTTATTTTGGTAGCGGTAATGATTTTCCTCAAGATATTGCTTTGACATTCACCAATCCTATCATCTCCTCAACCCCACAGTACCCCATGATGAGAAGAAAAATATTCCTGTAGGACATCCAAGATCACATACATGCCGTTCCGGCTCGGTATCACCTCCCCCGCCAACAACGGGTTTTCAGTGCTACCATTCATTCTCTTATTTTAAGCCAGATCGAGTATTGGTCCCTGCATTAAGATGGAATGCACAGTCATCCCCGGTATCAGGGCTTGAGTCAGACTGCTAGTGAGGAATGTGTCAGGTTACACTGCGTTGACCGATACACGGCTTTGGCAGTGATAAGACCGACAGAAGTATATATCGATGGAGGAAACAGGGGGAAAAGATATATAGACCGACAGTCTTTGTTATGCAGTCAGCACTCTGTTCAAGGCAGAGTTTGTTATGCGGCATTTGAGATTGATTAGCAGGGTTATGAAAAAGAAAAGAAATAAATCAAGGTAGATTGCATGCATGCCGTGGCTTAGATACCTAGAACGCCTAATACAAACGGTCAATGAAGATTCCCCCTCGGAAGACGTTTGTATAACACCTTTCCACGTAATCTGGTATCTAAGATGGCTTTTCTGACATCATGAGAAAGCAACAGTAGAGCCACAGCTGTATCACTGTGCTACAGGAGTAGGCGCGAACCCGGGATTTGCAGTGCAATGTCTGGGGCGTCTAGTACACAGTATGATATTCCGGTCATTCCATATAAAGTACGATTTTACTAAGCTGTGATCAAGGTAAACACTGTAATACAAGAAGTCAGCTGATATGACTGGCCCGCTAATATTAACAACAAATAATTATGGAATATGGATGTGGGTCTCGCTTCTGTCAATCATGAAAATCATGCGGATGTATGAAACGAATCAGTCGAAGCATGGCTGTGTGATGATGAAGTCGAGTGGGCCATGATAGCTCAAACACCATGTAAGGAGCTGTTGCCTGAAACCGTGAGCTCTATGCTGACAGGAACAAACTTCATGCCAGTTTAGACCTGGTCTTTCTTCGCAGGATTCGGATTATTACTATGTAGAAGGGACGCTGAAACAGTTTCAGTCATCATGTCAGATAGAAATCCCGCCATGTGAATAGGAAACAGATAGGTGCTATAATTCGACAACCAGGAAGCTAATATTTTTATTATCCGTAATACTCCGTCTATCATATGGTTAAAAAAAAAATAAACACAAAAAAACAAAACAAAACAAAACAAAACAGTCAATGGTTGGGCAGAAATTAACGGTGGAAGCCTCCGGAATACCCAATCCGTCGCGCCGCTGAAAATCACAGATCCAACGGTGCCCCGTGCATATCCAGAGAGCTGATCAGCGGCAAATCTATTAGTCCCAGTTTAGAAGCTGATCAACAGGGACAGCTCCATCTGCACAGGGGTGGCCAGCCCTCGCTGATAGGGGGAAGAGCAGGATTCGTAACCGGCTTTGAGCCAGTAACTTGCATCTGGCATCTGATATCCAATCAATTCAATTCCAACCTCACCTCTAGAATTCTCCCCCACCCTGCCCCTCCTCTACTTTTCTGTCCCTTATCTCTCACTATTACCTATCAATCTCCTAGTTTTAATATCTTGCTACTCCGTACTCTAAGAAATTTCCTACCGCCACGTGACGATGACGACGGAGCCCCAGGGAGCTTCGTAAGACTGAACTGCCACCTAGACTATCACTTCTTTGTCCCCACCACCATAACTTGAAAATGTCCTGTTGATGATCACGATTGTGTGATAGGAGAAAAAGCTACCCAATCATGCCGTGCACGTCAAGCTCAACAAGCTTCGTCATTGGCGTATACGCGGTCGGCATTCTCAGGAGGTATCGGCTTCATGAACCAACATCGGGTAGCCGAACCAAAAAAAAAAATGGAAAAACACGAGATGCCAGTATCCCTTCTTATTCGCACAGCCTTATTGCCTTCCGAACAGGAACTCCGTGTCCAGACCGGCCGAACCTTCCGTGGGTCACTTTCCTTATCCTTGGGTTTCTCGTTAGCGGTCCGGTTCGGGCGCTAAAAAAGCAACTTGCTATCTCTTGATAAACTTGTTCCTTCGGATCCACTTCCGGTTTTTGCCTCTTGAGATAATCCATAAGGGAAAAAAGAAAAAGGAAAAGGAAAAGGAGGGCCTGACTAGCATTGTGTTTAGCCCTCCTCTTCCACTAACGCTAATGGATCCAGTGATCTTCTCTGCTCTAAAGGTTCCAGAAGGGTGATCGAGACTGTTCGACCGGTGGGGACAGTCTGACAATTCAGCTCAAGTTTTTCAATTTTTTCAACCGCACAATAACAAACCCGAAAAATATAGGGAGACAAAACATGAGAAAAGTAAGGAAAAGGTGACAAAAACCATGCAGAAACAAGAAGAAATTGTAGAAGAATGAAAGGGCGTCAATCCATTCTCTCCATGGACCTGACAATCTCCATCTAAGACTAAATGTGACTCCCCTTTGGCCACTTGTGGTACCATCGTGGATCCCGTGGAACCAGTGCTGTCGACCGTGGTCACAGCCCAGATAGTCGCGAAAAAAAAAGCTACTCTGACTATGCCTAAGCGTTGTTCTAGTCCATCGAGGTTGGGTGTCACATTCAGTCTTGTTTCTCTGGTGGTAATTTTGATTTTCTCTTGGTTTATTCTGTTACTCTAACCAAATCCCCTGAGGGTTGACGCCATTAAAGGAGGGGCTAGACAATTGAATCCTTTTAAACGCCGGAGTATGAACTTTTCTTGTGTTTTTGATTTTCCTATCTGGCAACTCTAATCGGTGGTTCATCTACCACTGGATATCAAATTCCCCCCCAGCTGGTGATTTATCATCGTGGCGAAGACACTGCAGCGATTTGATACAAAACTCCACTTCCCTCCAGCATCCCTCCCACATCCCCTAACATCAGACCCCGGGTATCAAGAATCTACTGCAAATTAATATACCTTTAATATTCTTCCCTTGAATGATCTTGCACCACAGGCTCAACGACAGGATAACCAATATCTTTTACGTCCGTGATTGAATATTCTCAGTCGACATTCCCTGTTTCGACTCTTAGCCACGGCTCTATATCAAACGACATCTTTCCTTCTCTTCTCCTATCGGGGTCTTTGGATCAGTCTTCCGTGTGGCAAAAAGAGGAGACCAGATATATCTCCTTCTTTCTCCTTATACCTTGCAAGTGAATTGCTTTTCAAAGCCCTACCTAGATTTGGAGTCATGTCCCCGTGACGTACTATCATTCCTTGTGGCGGGACCTCTACCCCTTCTTTCCTATCGATCCGACTCTTCTATCCGGATAGTTGTTTGCAAAGTCCCGCTACACACAGGTGATCCTGTCCGTGCTCAAGAGCTTTTCCTGTCACAGAATTCCACGAAGGTATGCTCTTGGCAAAGCTTCTTGCTAGCAATCCAGTGCTGATCTAACCGTCTCGGTAGGCTACACCCACGCGCTCACTCAGCCAAAGCTCTAGTCGCTGGCTCGACATAGAGCAAATAAAAGGCAAGCAAAGAAATAATAACTCACGAGGGACCATCGAACAATCAAGAAAAGGACGCCAAAAGAACAAAGGTAGCACAGAGACCCAAAGAATTTGCTTGGACCCTGTTTGGCGAGTCACGTAAAGAACCCAAAATGGCCGGTGGTTACTTCGATTTACCGGTCGCCTCCTCGAGGCGTTCGAGCGTTACTGAAGTACCTGAGGGGGCAGGTAGATCCTCTGCAGGGCCGCGTGTATCTTCTCTACCATCGCCCAATAGTGAAGCCCTTCAGGACCGGTCGATGGACCAGCGCGGAGCCCAGGGCAGGCATCGGAATGCCGGCATTCTCAAGAACACCAATCGCGTTAAGTTTACTGTTAGCGAATATGGGCTTGGCGAAGTTCCCTCCGGATCGACGTCAGAGAGCCTGTTTGATGGAAGGGGTACATCATTGCCGCAAAAGCCACTACCCACCGCTAGCATTCCATCGACGGAGAAAGCATCCGCCGAGTCCCAATCGTTTCCCTTGGTTGATCTCAGCAGTAGTTCACCAACGGGTGTCACCGGCCGGACGATCCACTCGCGGGCTAGCTCCCCAGGAGTCACCGGGGACAATGAGGTCAGCTATGAGAAGGGGAGGGCCATCTACTCCGCACAAGAGAGAGCTCAGAGGCTCGCGTCCCTCCTTGGCCGCTCCTCAAAGTCTCCAAAGCCAAGTCCTCGTTCGAGTCTGCCGTCATCAATAGCGTCCACACCTACAGAAGTGGCGCTACCCTCCGAGGATGGTGACGAGATTCCTATGATCAGTCTTCCCGAGAAGCAATACGACTTCTTCTCCGACGATGAAGACAACCTCATAGATAAGCGACAATCTACACGCACTGCAGAAGCCCATCAACTAGTGCGACAAATGACTCGAAAGGACTTTAACTTTTTCTCGCGCATCCGCGCTCCCTCTCCCGGCCTCCGCTCTGGTCAGATCACTCCTCTTGAGGAGAGAGACCCCGACGCCTATGTCGAACGGCCAGCTCATTATCGCGGCGGCATTCTCTCTACCCTCCTGAAGCTCTATGATCAGCCCTCCCAGCAGAACTATTCTCGAGGCCGGTATGGTCACTCCCGTCAAAGCAGTTCGTCAGGGCTTAGTGGGCGAGGCTTGTCCCCAGATCCTGGCTGGAAACCTCAGCGGCCAAGGAAGTGGTACGAGAAATCTCCGAACCAATCCAGCATTTCTCTGTCTGGATCGACTGCGAAAAATTCCTCCAGCTCTCCCATTGCCATGCTCAAGCGCTCACGAAGCATTGGTGCTATACCCGGTATGCCTAAGAGGATGGGGAAACCACAATTGGAGGACGAGATCCGGATCACTGTTCACATTGCCGAGCTCCTCTCACGCCAGCGTTATCTACTCCTGCTTTGCCGTGCACTGATGAAATACGGGGCACCTACACACAGACTGGAGGAATATATGAGGATGTCTGCTCGCGTTTTAGAGATCGACGGTCAATTCTTGTATATGCCGGGCTGCATGATTATTTCATTTGACGACGCGTCTACCCACACTACCGAAGTGAAGCTGGTCCGCTCTCACCAGGGTGTTGACCTGAGTCGACTGTCCGACGTACATCAAATATACAAAGAGGTGATTCACGACGTCATTGGCGTGGAGGAGGCCACGCAGCGGCTCGAGGAGATCATGAAGAGGCCAGACAGATACCCGGTTTGGTTCCTGATTTTGATTCACGGTTTCGCCAGTGCTAGCGTCGGACCCTTTGCCTTCAATGCTCGCCCCATTGACATGCCCATCGCTTTTGTGTTGGGATGTCTCCTGGGTATTCTACAACTGGTCCTGTCCCCTCGGTCCTACCTCTACTCGAATGTGTTCGAGATTTCGGCTGCGGTCTTGACGTCATTCCTAGCTAGGGCTTTCGGAAGCATCCGCTACAATGGAGAACGTCTGTTCTGCTTCTCTGCTTTGGCCCAATCGTCCATCGCCCTCATCCTGCCTGGGTACATGGTGCTATGCGCCAGCCTGGAGCTACAATCACGCAGCATTGTTGCGGGCTCCGTCCGCATGGTTTACGCCATCATCTACTCCCTGTTCCTTGGATTCGGTATCACCATTGGCACCGCTGTATACGGCCTCTTGGATAGCGATGCATCCTCCGAATATACATGCCCCGCCAGTCCGATCACCAACGAATATCTCCAACATTTCCCATTCGTCATTCCTTTCACCATCTGCCTTGCCGTTGTCAACCACGCCAAGTTGAAACAGATTCCGATGATGATCGTCATTGCTTTTGCGGGGTATGTCACCAACTATTTCGGCGCGAAGCGATTCTATTCGAGCACACAAGTGTCCAATGCGTTGGGTGCCTTCGTGATCGGCGTCATGGGAAACCTCTACAGCCGGCTGCGACACGGATTCGCAGCTGCCGCGATGCTCCCTGCTATCTTTGTTCTAGTCCCATCTGGACTCGCAGCCAGTGGATCCCTGATCTCCGGGATCGCCTCAGCCGAGCAAATCACCAGCAAAATCACCCCTTACTCTGTCGTTGCCAACGGCACACAGGGATTCGTGGACGCAGCAAAGAACATGACCACAACAACGAGCAACGATCAATTCCACGGAGTCGTCTTCGACATCGGATACGGCATGGTCCAGGTCGCAATCGGCTTCACCGTCGGTCTTTTCCTCGCTGCATTGGTCGTGTACCCGCTTGGAAAGAAACGTAGCGGACTGTTCAGCTTCTAAATACCACGCAAACATATATACATGCATATATACTCATACATGCATACATACTTATACATTCGCATTTTCCTTCCATCGTTTATCTATGTTGAAACTCTCACAGGTTTTTGATATTGATTGCATCATCCTCACGCAGCAAGCGAGTTTTGTCGTGTTATTCAGCGTGTCCTCTAACTATCAGCTCTTTATTTCTTTTGTCTTTCATTTTGTTTATATATTGGCGTCACATACTATCTCTCGCATTTCTTTCTCTGGTCAATTTCCTCTCACATTGAAGCCTTCTCTTGCATCTGGGATGCCACGATATGATCTGAATTGGTCGGGTTTAGCGAGCAACGGACGGGATATTCAGCGACTGTGATTGTTTCTGTTTCTTTGTATGCCTTTTTGTCATTTGTATCTGACTGTTGGAGTTTACGTTTCTGGGCTATGATAAATATAAAAATGATCGGCGCAGGTGGCTGCTTAGAATGAATGATTTCTAGCTTTTTCTGGGTATATGTTTATATCATATCATTTGAAAAATATACGCACGGATTTCTGCGGGTTCAGGTCGCAGGTTCTTTTCGGACTGTCTGAGTATCGTTTCACTTTATCTAAGATCATGTTTGGTTTCTGGATTGTCACTCAGGTCCTGGATTGAACGTTGATAGCATATCCAGCTGTACTAAAATGCCATACCTTGTACTATACTTTAACCAGCACAACGAACATATTGTCACTGTCCAGCAGTAACCACTCTTTGGTTCTTTCTCATTCAGTCCTCCTCCCACATTCACCAGATACCATAGCTATTTATACTGGCAACAATAGTATAATGTCTAGGTATCAGTATATACTCTATGCTAAATCCACTAAGACTCGAATACTACTACACCTTCACCCCAGGCCCATCGGTCTCAGTCCTCGCCAACCTCTCTCTCCTCCACCGCGGCCCAAGCCTTACAACCACCCCCAAAAGCGGCGCCGTCGCCAACATGACAAACGCAATAAAAGTAAAACACCATCCTCTCCCCATGGCATTCAACATAGGATCAATCAACGCGGTAGCACCGGCACCCAACAAACAACGAACAAAGTTATTCGACGCCGTCGCGGCACTCGCATTCCCGGGATAGAGATCCACAAGCAAGGTACTTACCGTGTTGAAGGCGCTGGTCAAGCCCAGCCCCATTACGAAGAGGATTGTGGTGGGCGCAGCAAGGTGGACGCCGAAGTGCAGGACCCATCCGAATGCAATGACGGTTAGACTGCCGATGGTTAGTAGCGGGAAGGCGAGTTGCAGACGGGCTTTTTCGATGGGGAAGTCTTTCAGGTCCCTGGAGCTGTGGTGGAGAGGGACGCCGAGTCGGTTGGCGAGGCGGCGATAGTTGTAGTCTAGGATTTTGCCGGAGAGGATGGAAGCGATTGTGGCGCCGAGGCCGAAGGGGATGTAGCAGAGGCCGATCTGGAGCTCATTGAGGCCGTACAGGTCTTCGTAGATGGACGGGATGGAGGCGCTGACGTCGTAGAAGCCGGCGAAGAGGATGGCGTTGGAGAGGAGGATTATGCTGGTGTCTTTTTGGAAGACGATGGAGAGGGTTCTGAGGGGGTTCGGGAAAGTGATCTTATGGCTTGCTTCTGGACTGTTGTTTGCTTCCTGTCCTTCTGCTCTGCTTGATCTGGTCTGATACCAGTTGATCAATGATAAATTCCATGTTGGAGGCGGGATCGAGCCGTTGCCGACTACTTTCCGCGCGGTTTCGGGGAAGAACAGTAGGAACTGGACGGCGAAGGTGCCCGCGAATATAGTCAGAAACCAGAATATGGCTCTCCATCCTAGATACTGCGCCAAAAGGCCTCCGATGACCGGCCCCACGGATGGGCCCAGTAGCGTGCCGGCAGTTACGAAGCCCATGTATGAGCCCCGCTCGGCGGCAGCTGCGATATCCGACACCACCCCCGAGCCGAGCGCAATGGTAGTGCTAATTCCTGCGCTTTGTAGGCAGCGGAAAATGAAGAGTGCGGCATAGTTGTTTTGGAGTGCAAGTCCAATATTGGCTGCTATGTACAGGATGAAACATCCGATGTAGGCCGGCCGTCGGCCTGCTTTGTCTGCAAAGTCACCCACGAACATGGGCGATAACCCTTGGAAGATCTTTTTATCGTAAGCTTTTTTACTCATGGGCAGAGGGCAAAAGGGAATTCATACCATATAGCTCATGAGGGTCAGATTGATTAAACTACTTGAGACATGTAGGTCATAGGCTAGGGTGTTCAAGGCCGGATAGTAAATCTGTGAAGACACGGGAGAAAAGAAACCAGCCCAGGATGCGCAAAAGACGATATATCTCTTCTGCGCTTTTGAAAATGCAGAATACACGACTTCGCTGGCTCTGGTCGATGTGTGAGTTAAGACGGCATTGCCCGAGGCCTCCTCCGGGGTCTTTCCCTCAGGGCCACCCGGGCTAGATAGTATCCCATGAAAGCCTTCTGCATCATGACAAGCCGAGGCCATTTTCCCTGTATGAACGCTTCTACGATAAAAAGAAAGCAATACAACTTGCGGGACCAGGGCAGAAATGAAGTGGTCCGTGCTCCCTATGGTCACCTGATCTTATACAATACTTGAGCCCTATTGCACGATCTGGTATTCCTTATAGTAGTATAGTAGATTGCGTTGGTCGATACAAATATTGACGATGGAGGTTATTAGTCGCTAGGTCAAGTACTTAGCAGCTGGCTGTGGTCCTCTGTCAGGCAAGGGTTCAACTTCGGCTAAGTCTTTGTTGTGAAACCCTAGTGTTTTAAGACATGCACGGCACTGTAGCAAACGAATAAAGAGCATTTCAAGACGTTGATAAATGAATCCTTTTATATTTCACTCTTATTGGAATGGGAATAAGAGCTGAATAACCCTTGGCAGTTAATTACAGGCGAGGGTAATGCTCAAGAAGGAAGGAACCTGCTTCACTTTTGCGCTTGCACATCAAAGGTAGGAAATAGCCTTGTAATAACTCTGGCACTGTGGTATGGAGAATAAGAGGGCCCGTAGGTGTAAGCACATTCTACGATCCAGACAACCGATTAGAAAGATCACGTCCCCTACCTTTCATCCTTCTATCCTTGGGCGGTCAGTAAAGCGTCACATCAATCGGTTGACAATCGTATGCATTGCCATTGTATCCCAGGAGTCAACATATTGGACAAATCAACCAACCAAGTGTCTGATGAAATAAGATCATGAAGATTCTCTCGGACTAAGAAAACAGCTTATCCATCACTGTGAAAACGTTGAAGACAGCTGCAGAGAACGGTGGCCTCCGGGTCGGTGATATCGTGCGCCATTTAGGATAACGGGAAAGGCATATCATTGCTAACAATTTGGTAAGGAAGCCGTGTGTGATATTGATGAAGAGCCCATGATTATGGATGTACTCTTTGACGGAAGAGGGGGCAGCCTGCTCATGACTAAAGACACAGTCAATTCAGTCGTCGCGAAAGGGCATAGTAGAGGGCCCCTATCGCTCTATGTAGGAATAATCCGAGGAGCAAATGCCGGCACCAGAGCATGGATAAGAGACAGAATATTTCCTATAAATAAGACTCTTTCGTTCGACGTGCTTGCTAGGAAATAAAGGGTATGACTCTCATAACGAGGACACAACATAGAGCTGTGATATCTAGATGACAGAAAACGCGACATTATTGCACTGTGGCTAGTCCAATCCAGCATGTCGACGTGTGACTCTTCGAATATATGCGAATTATCACCCACCTGGATCGAGGTACTTGAATGGGTAGGGTGCGTTCCTGTTCTGTCGAGACAAGGTCACAGGCACAGTCCGGACTGGCGACGGGATGGGAAGAAGAAGGTAGTGTGGGATTGATGGGTGCTAAAAATGGACGATGTATGTATATCGTACAGTAAGGATGCAAAACGTTTTGTTATCAGAAGCATTGCCCAAGGGCAAAAAAGAAATTTGACTCCGATACGGGGAATCGAACCCCGAGCTGCCGCGGAACTTGCTTTCATTTTATGAAAGGCGGCGATGTTAGCCGTTACACCATATCGGATGTTATTGATAAGAGTTGGTCCTGTTTGGTTTGATCAAGGGCTTGGCACCACCAGTGGCTATCTGTCTTCGTGCGTGGCTCCATAGACTTATTCTAATCATCGAATTTATAGAATTGTTGTATAGGAATTGCGTAGTGTTTAGTAACTTCGACCACGTTATTTTATTCTTTCCGGTAACTAGAGTTGGTTTTAGCCCGAGTAATCAAGGAAGAGTAAGAGAAATAGTCATCTTATTGTAAGATTAATTCTTAAGAGGCACTCCTCTAGATAACTTCATTCTTTTATGCAACAGACGTATAGTAATGAGAGAGTAAACATAATTGACAGGCAGACATAAGCATGATACAATACATCAACGATATCATGAGTATATTCTATCAACGTACTTATTAACTTATAATAGGCGACAGTAAGAGCCAAGCCTAGATGCTCAATTGCCTCATGGTTGGTTCCTCGATATCCTGCGATCCGACTGTATTTTGCAGACCGTTTCGAGAAGTTCGAACCCACGGTAAAACTTAAATGGTAGGTTCTTTTTTTTTTAAGAGAGTCCCTTCACAAACACCAGGCCTCATTAAATCATGTAACCACTATTTGCAGGACCCAAGGATAGACAATTCGAATCTCAAAATTCAGTGAACCTCGGTCTGTGATGATTTATCTTGCGTCACATCAACAACCCCGCTTCCGTCGCACGTTGGGCAGGTCCTTTGCGACTCGTTGTTTGTGGCAGATGCCAGGCCGTACAATTTGAACACCAAGGTTATGACGGTCGGGGCGAGAAGAAGATAAATAAGAACGAGGATGATGAAAGTTTGGAAAGGCGCAGCCTCCAGTGAGTCGATGATGAAAGTGCCGAACGAGCGCATAAGTGTATCCAGGGATGTCCCAGGTGCCATCATTCTAGTGGGAAGCCAGGTACGAGAGAAAAACCTCTCGTCCAGAGAAAACGAATGTGACAGACTGGCTTGGGCAATTTGAATACCACGGGTTAGTTATAAGCTAACGACTAGTCAGTATTGGAATGCTTCTGCCTAAACAATCAGTTTCAGTTCTTCGTCTGCCTTTATTTAGTAACTCGGAGCCCATTACAAAAATCGCGTATCCCTCGATGAGACTACGACCAACTTAGCAAGGTCAAAAGGATCAAGCTAATGCCAAGCTAATGCCACGGCGACACTAAGATTCCAACGGCGGGTAGGTTGCACGGCCCGATCCAGGTCTGACTTAGAAGCGATGATATACCAACCCTGGATCTCTACGGAGTAGTGAGTAGTGGATTCCAAATTTCCCCACTGGGGCTCTCCTTGACGATGAACCCATTTCTTACGGACCCTCATCGGAGCCCGAGCTGACTGTGAGATATGTAAAGACTTACCATTAGTTATGGTGAGTACGAAACAGGTCGCCTCGCTCAATTGAATTAGTGCGTATCTTAGAGCCATCGTCGGAAGTGAAGACGACGTTGCATCGTTGAGTTGGATCTCTGACCAGGATCCTCGCGCTAATTGTGATTATGGCCCAGCATCATACAGTAGGCTCAAAAATGGGAGTCCCGGACAACAGTGTCGGCACTCAATTAGTTGGACATGGCTGGCTTTCCAGGTACATTTTTTTCATGCACCAGCGGGGACGCAGGGTATTTATTTTGGGAATAGGCAGATGCCTTTATCGAAATTTTTCATCGAGGAGGCATCAGGGAAGTTCATAAGAATAGAAGATATACACCTCATAGAAGAGAACCCTCACACCTCATTTTGATAACAATCGCCCTCCCGACAATCGGAATTCCATTGGGCCAAAAGGCTATCTTTGCTGGTCTCCTTGGCTTTGCATGGCTTTCGAGCACTTTAGCAAGTCCGATCGTTTCTACAAACTCTACAAACGTCATCGTCACCCACCGTACTTCTGATCTTTTTCTTGAGTTCGAGGCAGTCCTTCTCTAAATAGCTTCATCCTTTTATACTATGGATATATAGTAATAATAAGGTAGTATATGTAAAACTAATAGGGTAATCATACTAGATGTGCATAAGGATGATTGTGATCATTTGCTATTAACGTACTTGTTACCGTACAATATACGGCAGTAAGATAGACATTATCATACTGATCTACAACCATTGACATTCGATTATCAGATCAGGACTGTAGTAGGAGTGTGATGGAGGTTATAAAATATGAAACAAATACTAGTATGATCGAACTTACCTACAGCTCTTATAGATCTGTTCCTAGAATAGCCTAGAATTCTTTAGCCAATCATCATCTCTATTCACTCGCTAGGATCCGCCCATTGACACTAGAAAGGCCGAGCGTCGACACTAGCGTAGGAGCTCGTCAGCCCAAATCACCAGATAGAAAAGACTCCTTGACTTTCTCGACAATCTGATGTTCGCGTGGTCGAGTGCTACCTGATTCTCTGAAGGGCAGGCATGATGTGCCGACCCCCATCCGCGCGTCTTTGGTGCTACATTCAAAGTATAATACCAAGCCCGAAGCAACACTGTCGCTCAATTTCTAAAGCTCCAACACCACGATTTCTTTTTAAGGCCCACGGCAAACTGTGGCCATTTCATCACTCCCGCCGTTTACACCATAATAGATATTATGATAATAGTGTCTACGTTTTAACATCATAGGTTAAAGTCTAACATTGTCCCTCGTAAAGCCATGCGCTCTACAGCGCGTTCTGAAGGTGGGGATGGAACGATAATCATCGAGTACCATGGAAAGGAAACCAAGGGCCATCACAGGCGTTAAATTTTTACATGATATCCAATGTCATCATCTCGGGTCACAGTGATGGACAGACTCCAGTTTGCCATTGGAATCCGCTAGGCCCTGTGCCTACCACGTCTCATCCCCAGGGTGTCGGGATGGCCTATGCACTGTGTTGCCCAGTTTGCAATACAAGTGACATATCCCGGTGTGCACTCCCACCATTTTCGTGGCTATATGGAACTATAACTTATGATTGTCAGGTTCAAACTTAGTTGTGGTGTTTGACTGTCCTATGTATCATGTATGCTCCCATCAACTTGTACTTAGGAGCTGCGGGTTACGACTAGTAGCTGCTATAATACCCCGCTGTCCTAGCAGTGGCCCTAAGCGGCGATGTTGTGAGGGTTTCTGGGCATGGTAGTTATGGTGGCATCTTTGACCGGTGAAATTATCTTAGCTGTGTTGGCCTACCTCCCCGCTGGTAGCCCTCTCAATATCACCATACGATTATATATAAGTACATACGAATAGCCCTCCGAAACAGCACACCTCTTAACCCAACCGAGTTTCATCCTCTAGAAGCCCCAATGACCTAGGAATATTACATACGGCTACAAAAAACACTCCAACGCTGCGAATAACTAGGGCTCGTCAAATATACTGCAAGATCTTTTGGCTTATATATGCAAAAACAGAATAGTATTCTCATCAAATCCGATATGGTGTAACGGCTAACATCGCCGCCTTTCATAAAATGAAAGCAAGTTCCGCGGCAGCTCGGGGTTCGATTCCCCGTATCGGAGTTACAAGATTTCTTTTTTTTATTCCCTAGTTTTCTTCTCTGATATTTCTCTTTTTTATTTTAGAACTTCGATTCCCTGCTCAATGCCCGGGACTTTAAGTTTCTGCATAATAACGTCTGCAGCGTAGGAAATTAGAGGAGTACTATGTATCATTACCCTACTGATGTTGATCTTCTCCCTCACAGAGCGCTTACCCGCGATCTACTTTTATTTACACCTTCTTCTGAGATTCATAAGCCGTGTGTCATCACTGTCATTCGTTCATTATTGCTGCTTAGGCAAGCTTGCTACAACTAGCATTGCCATTGCTCGAGATCATACGTAATCGATGGGTATCACTGAGTAATAATATGTCGAGCCATTATTTCGCCTGAACAGTTTCCCTCACTATATTCTTGTCACCATAGTCTGTACCAACAGCAGGTTGTACAGGACCCTGTTCCTCATCTTGGCCGATGGTGGCGTGCTTATCATGCTCGACAGGAGCAAAATACTTAACAACCAACCAGGTCGGGAATACCGCGAGACCTAGATGAGTGTTCGGGTTAGTCTTCCCCGTGTCTCGACCCAAAGAACAAGGTAAGAAAGAAAATGGGAAGAGACACATACCAAGCAGAATAGTATTCACAGCAAGCGGGACTCGCCCGCCGTACCAGTTCCTCGTGTTGATGCCGAATGAAACGGCCTGAGCGAAACTTTCTTGTCCACGGAGGACACCAGAGTACCGGGCTGGATGGTGTTGTTAGTGGTTTGGCTTTCTTGTTGGTCCTGGGGGTACACGTACCTAGTTCGGAGATGTTGTCGGTCATTGAGGAGACGAGGTAGTAGAGCCAGTTCTGGAGGGCTTGTTGGGAGAATTCTAATGTGATATATGGGTTAGCGAGGTGTCTAGGGGGAAGACAAATGATTTCGGAAGGGAATACTGACCCCAGAGAAGGATGACGAAGAGTCCCTCGGTGAAGCCCTTGTCGGACCAGTCGTAGGAGGGTGGATTCGCGGTGTACTTCTCCTGTACTACCCAGGCGTAGGTCCAGGTGGCGATGTGTACGAGGATGACATAGAAGAAGCTGGAGTCCTGGTTAGTATAGCCCCCTGGTGTCGATTGATGCTTCACGGTGGACGGTCATACCTATATGTGACCCGGTTCTTGATCGAGATTCCTCTATAGTCAAGGAACCGACTTATCATTCCAGAAGATAATAGTCTTGCGAAGTTGCCTGGCTGATGTTAGACAGAGCTCGGACTTGAAGCATCAGTTACCCAGACTGTGAAAGACTTACTGACAAAACCGATCAAGGCACGGGCTCTAACACCGAAGTAATACGTCGTAAAGTCTATCCAAGAAACTCTTAGTGTTTCCATGTGTAGATATAGATGACTTGCAAAACCATACTTCCACTGTATTGGTTAAAGTACGCTGCCCAGAAGATCGGCAACAGCAGAAGAACCTGAAATGGCGTTAGCCAAACCATCGACGAAAGTGAGAATAGTGACTGACTTCTTTCCGACAAGAGAGCTTCCAAAGCTCCCGCATCTCAGCGCGCCATGAGTCCTGCAGAACAATCCTCACTTTACTCCCATCACTGCGCTGGACCTTCTCAGGTGGCGAGAGAAATATCGCCAGGGGAACGGCAAGGCACTGTAGCGCGACGAAGATGAGATAGGTCTCTGTATAAGCGATTAGCAATCATCCTCGCAGGGGAAATGTAGGTTCCGCTAGGCTTACGCGAGTCAACCTTTCCTTTGCTCTTTGCTTCAGCAGAGCTGTAACTGAGTGAGCAGAACATCTCAACATATGCTTATCTTCCAAGAGACGTACTGGTTGAGCCCGAGGACAATTGCGCCGCCCAGCAAAGGTCCACCGGTACGAAACCAAAGCCAGATACTGTTCACTGTCAATGATATTTTCCATTGAGCCAAATTGCCACATCTATATCTACTCACTTCATATATCTGCCCCGTTTTGTTGGCTCCGGATATCCTAGTGCCACAGCACCCTCAGAAGCCCAGAAAAGACCCGCTCTGGTTGTTGTGTGAGAAAGTGGACAGCTGTCGACCGGATATCTCTTACTTACGACAAACCACATGCTACCGATCCAAGAAGCACAAACCACACATTGCCCTACACCTGTAATTAGCGTTCCGCCACGAACACACGGGGTCCGGCACGTACATAGCGGTTATTCGTATACAATGCGGCACTATACCATCTCTCATTAGTTTAAAACCAATAACTCTCAGACAGAAACGTATGAGAATATACATACGAATAAATCGGGTACCCAACCGCACCCAAAAGCAGAGTCCAATTCAACCCAATGCGGTTCGCAATCGGACCGCCGAAGAGACACAAAAAACCCACTATAGGAACGCGCAGAGATCAGCACCGCAAGCCAATACAACAGCCGATCACAAATCATCAACAGGTCAGCCTACTAAGACCAAAAACCAACGCATTGGCAGCATTAATCAAAAATGGTGACTGCGCGCCACCAGCACCCAAGGAATTCATGGCATTCCACAAGCCGGGCGCCATAAAGCCCACTCCGCCAATAACAAAGGCATTGAAGAGCGTTGAGTGATACCATGTTCGCTTCTCCTTGTTCTCTACCGCTATGTCGGTGGGAGAAACTGAACGCGATGATGGTTGTTCGGCCATGGCGTTGTGTAGTCTCGGTAAAAGCCCGTCGCACTGAAGAGAAGCGTCCGAACCAGAAGCACGTTTGGCACCATGATGGATATAGCATGCTTTATGCTTCCCCCGTCTTCATTCAAATTTCTCGTTACGGAAATCCTCATATTGAAAGAAAATTGCGTGCTATTGTGAATATCTCGATAGCGTGCCATTTCCATGCTACTATGACACTTGGTGTCCAGACCCAAGACTGCAACGTACGGTCGAGGGGCCAATCAATGACTGGTTGTGGAGAAGAGCTTTGATGTAAATCGGCTTGAGCCGCCCCTGAGAAGAATTTAATATTGTTGCTCATGCAAGTCATGCAGAGTCGCAGACCCATGCAGCCTTGAAGGATGGTGTCTGTTTCTACAACATCAACGTGATCGGGCCGATCCTCCTTTTGAATACGACCCAAACGCATGCCATTGACTCATGAAAATACTCGAGATGATACAGTATCTACGGGAACTCGACCGGCCTTTCTCCATAACTTGTACTGATGTCGCTCAGCATTGAAAACTAATAAAACGAACGCTTGTACATACATGGCCAGATGATGTACACCGAAAGAATGCAACATGGAATCGCTCTGGGCCCAAGATGATCGACTCAGTCCGATCAAAAGGAACCTGTTGAAGTAACAGGGGCAGCCAGATCACGAAATCCACTACACAACGTAGGTTTGATTTCCCGTTTTCATCAGCGCATTGGGCAGTGGTAAGGAGTGGACAAGAACCTAAACAGAGGTCGGAGAATGAAGAGATTGGAGAAAGAAAGGAAAAAGGTAATATAAAAAAAACACATCATCATCCAAGGCTGATGCTGGGACAGGCCGCTTATGTGTCTAAACACATAGGAAAAGCAACATTAGAGACAATTTCGACTATCACATGAGAGTATCCATTTTGAACAGGAGAGAAGCTCTGGCCCGCTGTCCAAGTACAACAAAAGAGTAAAGTAGGGTGTTGAGGAAAAGACAAGAAAAAAAAAAAGGCGCAAAAAGTAATCATCCAAGTGTGCACATCCGTTACGTCTCAGTCACATTATGTACGATGTTCGCGTTACATGATCGGGGTCTTGCGCTTTTCGGCGCTAGATAGCACAAGCATCGGGGTCTTGCGCCTTTCTGGACCCTGCACTGCTGTCTTCTGGCCAGCGACGACAGCAGCCACCGAAGGTGTTCCCGCAGGCGAAGAAACCGGATCCGTGCGAACATCTGCCAATTTTCCGCCGAAGAAGCCACCATCCTCGCTGATCGGAGTGGTCGTGTACGGACTATCTTGCGACCGCCGTTCCCGAGAAGACCTCTCCTTCCTCTCGGATCCAATGGCGCCATTGGCCGCGGCACGAAGGCTTCCCAAGCTGGGTTTGCTCGAAAGACTGCCACTGCGAACGGTAGCATCATCACCGTCGGAGAATGTGAATTCCTTCTCACTCGCCGGCGTGTTGGTGCCACCGGTACTATGGCATCCGAAGCTGCGGCTATCCCCGCGTCGTTCGAGGCCTGCACGCACAAGGTTGTGGACGGCACGACGGCGCTGACGGGTGGCGAAGTTCTTGCTTCCTTCATGGTTTGATGTAGGCTTAGCGACAAGTTCCTCCAACGAGGGCGGACCCCTGGGTTGCCGGATTGGGTGCTCTCCGGCGCGATTCTGGCCAGGCCCAAAAGTTCCAGTTGCCGGTGTCTGAGAAATGGCAGCGGTTTTGGGAGCGGCAGGGGTTATGTTTGAGTTTGCCTTGGCCGTGTCAATGGAGAATCTAGCAGGGTTAAACGACGAGCTTTTCTTGTGACCTCTGCGGAATGCATTGATGGAGGGAGGAGGCAAAGGAGCAGTTTCCTGTGGAGGTGAAGGGCTGGCACTTGGAGGAGAGGCCGGCTGCGATAATTGTTTCGTCTCCGGGGGAGGAGAAACTTCAGCTCGGAACGCTGGCACCTGCATGGCAGGAGATTGCGTCTCCTCTTCCTGGTAAGGCGAAGAACTTTCTTGCTGGCAGGAGTTGTCGTAAATGTAATTCTGTTGACCAGTGAGGGGGTTGTAGACGGAGAACAGCCCTGGTTGACCCGGCACAGGCTGCACAACTGGCTGTACGCCTTGCTGGAGCTGTTGCTGATAGAAGCCCATCCCCGGAACGGCGAGAGAAGGATATTCCTGCTGCTGGTTCATTGGCATTCCCAGGCTGAGACCCTGGAACTGCTGGGCCGCTGCGGTGACGCTAATCAGTTGTTGCTGTAGGCGCTGTTGTTGGGCCGCCAAGAAAAGATTTGTGGACATCAATTCCGCGTACAGACTCTCGTCGATTGGCATATCGCCGGCGATGTCAATAGCCGGAGGTGCGAGCACCTGCTCCGGCAGAGTGTACACGGGGCGACCGGTGTTCATGTCCAGGCCCTGATTAAGGGCCATTGAGTGTCGAGGGAAGCCAGTTCCCATGGCAGTTTGTGGAACACGATCAGCGGTGCGGTTTGAAAGATTCCCATATCGATCACCCTCCACGCCCAGATGCTGTTGGCGGGCGGAAGCCGAGGGGACGGTAGCGGATTTTGGAGCCGTCCTTAAGCCTGCCAGAAGATGCGAACGGCTGGTGCGCGGAGTGGGAATGGGGGCCGATGGCTGCGATTCATCGATGGTGGAAATGTGTGGAGGTGGCACACTCAAACGCTTCACATTAGGGCCCTTTCTCCGAGACCCGAAACCGGAACTCGGGGCCCCAAGCGAGCTTCCGTTATTGAAAGACGGGTTGTAAGTCATCTGAGCAAGACCGCCAGTGTCCATACTCATAACTAGTATAAAGGAAGAAAGTTTCGAGGATAATATGTGCAACGGGTAAGAATCAAAGAGCCGTAGTGAACCGAAGGCACTATGTAGTCGACCAAACGGAAAGCTTGCGTATTAAGGTATTACAAGGAGGCGATGGTAAGAATGAAACACTCGGGGATCGTTCTGACACCAGAAATCGTGTCTATTATGCGAAGAGTTGAGACTGCGGTCGCGAGTCCTAAACTCGGCCGGTGTCAGCAAGATCGTGAAGGCGACCGACATAGGATCGACATACCTGAGAAAATATGCGATGAGAATGAATAGAGTTGCAAAAAGAGAGCTGGGAAAGACAAAGAATGATTAATAGCCAGGTGTACAGGGAACGATCGATCTGGGGTCAGGGTAGAGTTGCAGCTGCCAAAAGGAGATCTGATGGTGGAAGTGATGGACGACAGACGCGACCGGACGTCAGGAACCGAGGCAAGAAAGTCGAGAGAGACAAGGAAAATGAAGGTCTCTGTAATTAAAGACGATGATAAAAATGGGTGGGAGATGCTCTGCAGCTCCCGACCGAAAGGATGCTTGAACACGAAAGATGGGAAAGGAGGAGAGACTCGAAGATTGACCGTTGAAGAGAACAAACAACGGAAAACAAGAACAGAGCCGCTCAAGTGATGAAGTAAGGGATCGTCGAATGGACTTTTATTTATTCTCTCTCTCTTTCTTGCTCTGACTTTCTTTTTTATTTCTATTTTTCTTTGGCGTTTTTTGCCTTTTTTTTCTGTTTCCTCCAAAGTATCCCGTGAATCGTAGAGAGGGAAAGAAGAGAGAAGAGAAGAGAGTCGGCGATGATAGGATAGTGTATTGATGAATTGGTCCGTTCGGCTGTTGGCGCGCGTTGGGTCGCCTTTTTCTTTCTTTTTTTCTTCTTCTTCGCGCTTTTCCCTTCGTCTACCCGCTTTGGCCGTCAATAGTCAAGCCGAAAGGGCACCAAACAAGTTCCAATTCACTTTCTGTGGATTAAATAAAACTTTTCCGGATTGACAAGCGAACAATCCCGCTACGAAATGAAAAGGACTGCAGGTGGAAAGTAAGACAATGAGGATAAGAGAAATTAGGTTGGTTGAAACAACACAAAAAGGGGGAAGAGAAGAAGTGAAATATGGGACTGGAGAGGATGGAAGAAAGCCAGTTGAGAGAAGGAACAGGAGGGGGAGGAAAAGAAAGAGTGGGTGAGAAGGAAGAAGAAAAGAAGCGAGAGATACAGAGAGAGAGAGGAACCTATCCTCCTATTGTTTTTTGCTACTAATACTTTCTAATACTGTAAGACGCAGAAGAATTAAGGTGCTAATAATACAAGACCTGTAAAATCAGCATCATGATCGTAGGCGCTGAGACACTGACTGGTTGGCCACTTCAGACACTTACATTCTGACTGGTTCGCTTGAAGAACGACTAGTCCTGAACAGGGTTAGCCATGGGGAAGTGGTGATTCTCAGAGTGGATGATTTCTTGATAGCCATTGTTGGGTGATCTCATTTGCGGTTAGCCGTTCTGAGGTGGTGCCTGAAATAGTAGCCAATAAATCGGGGGAAATTGTGATGGTCCTCAGGTTCTCCATCCAGCCCCATGGAGGCTTTCTTTATTTAGAGGCCGGGACCTTAATGAGTGTGAGATATACCGTAGCCTTACTACTTTGAGGTAGTATTGAATTGTAATGCAAAGTATGGAACGGTAGATACTAGTCGGTTAGTGAGGTAGATCAAAACTGATCAAAGATTCACCAAGAACATCTCAGACCTACCCAAGTTCCCTAGTACAGTCCCTGGTTTAATTAATCCCATTGCCCGTCAATCCACCAACTTTAGTACTAAGTACTAGTAGTGGTTTATCATGGAACACAGACAGCGCATCAGCCGCTATGACCAGCCAATCCGCCCCCAGAATCGCCTCTGCAGCCTGACAGTGACGCCAATATGCACCCCATGCCCCAACCCCCATTGGTTCGTCCTCGAGCTCATCACCCACTCATCCCTGGGATCATCCCCGCTTAGTGCCATCCAACGTGGCCTCCCTCGCCGCCAGCCAACCGCTTCCATCGCAGACTGATTCCCCTCTTCTCCTTTCCCCTGACTGGCCTGATTTCCCTCCCTACCACCAGTTCGGTTCGGTATTATGCTATGGACCAATGTGTAGATCGAACCAATTGGTTTGGGAGAATGGGATGGAGGTAGCTCGAGTGTATCTGTGCTCATGCACCTAGGCCTGCATGGAAGAAATGCCATGCTCATCCGCATGTCTTTGACCTATGTATTTGGATACCGAGCTGTTGATGGTTAATTTGGTTCCAGTCACCAGACAATTCTAGAAGTGGGGTTGTGCTAGCCCAATGCATGTCCCATACTCCACTATCGCTTGCACATAATGATACCATAACATTGGGTTTTTATGTATGTTTGTATGTACACCATCTATTCATGCTGTAATCCCTCAACGCCAGCTAGATTCTTCCTGTATTGTTTTTGATCTGTCACCCTGCCATGTCAGAACAATAAGTACACTGATAGTCCCGACAAACCCAAGAAACACATCGGATGCCTCGAAAGAAAAGAACAATTGGGTATCTGCTGGTAGGACAATATTCTTCAGTCCCCACCAGAAGCTAATTATGTTAAAAACCAGAACGGAAGAAAGAAACAAAATCGTAAGGAACGGCATGTCCATGTAGGTAAAAATAACACATTGCAGAGAGATGAGAGAAACGTGATTCTCTGCGGAATTAGAAATTGCGTCAAACATCATATCCAGCCCTTGGTAGATACAGTAATACAGAAACCGATACGCTCACAACCAAATCGCGATGAGTGCGGAGCATCAGAAATCATCCTGTACGTTCTAGGCATCAACAGACACTGGAGGCCCAGCTAGAGGAAAAGTCGCTGACCCCTGGGGCTCTGGCTCAGGGGATTCGCCCCCTGCACCTTTTCCGTTCATTCGGTCAAATTCCAAGGTCTCTACCAGTTCAGCGGCCATGGGGTCTAGTTCCTCTTCTTTCAGCCCTGTAGCGAGTGACACGAGCTTCCGATGAACGTCAAACTTAGTGCTAACACCCGCATCTGCCGTTTGTTGGGCGAGATCTTTGACGGCGGCACGCCGTGCTTTTTGTGCCAAACACAGCCGTCGAGCTAACTGATAGACGGTAAGCAACTTGTTCTGGTCAGTTGAGGGTGGGTTTGGGTCCTCGTTAGTGGGTAGCGTTGACGATGCGACCTGCTCCTTTAAGCGGGCTTGTTGAATCTGTTCCAGCAGCGATTCGTAGCGACCCCTCAACTGTTCGTAACGCTCGAATTGTGCATCGATGTGCTCTTCTTTGGTTTCCTTCGCTGCCAAGTCGGCTGTTAGTTGTTGAATCTTCTGCCGATCCAACTCTAGCTGTTCGTATAGTGCCTCTGGATTGGCAACATCGTCTGGATCCGGCTGATTGGCCTTTGAGCTCCCGTACCCAACTGCAAGTTTCTTGTTCGCTTCGGCCATGATTACCCCAATCTTGGCGAGGAGTGCAGAAGTGGAGGGGGAGGAATCCTGCGGTGGCGCAACGGATTGGTGATCGGCGTTCGTCGGGCCAGCAACTTCCCCATCAATGTGGTCATTACCCATCGTGATAGAGGAAGGCGGCGGCGGGATATGTCGGTCTGACTGATTCGCTCGCTGAGTGATACTGGCAGCCGTCTCGCCCTTCTTATTCACTAAGTCTCCAGCCCGCGAGCAGTGCGTGAGGAACAAGTGAACCAAGCGAAATGCACCATTTCGAGCAGCCACCAAAGCAGCTGTGTCTCCATTGGAGTCTTGGCAAGATAACAAAACATCGATTTCCTCTGGCGTACAAGTAACGCGTAATTTGTCGAGCAGCACTTCACAATAGTACCGAGAGCTCTTCCATTTCCCTTTGCTTCTAGTGGTTTCTGCTATGTGATGGAATATGGTAGCGCCGAACCAGTCTCGGAACGACACTGTGTCCAGGAGTAAATCCAGGAGCGGCGGAAATGTCCTCTTTTCATAATTGTTTGTAAACAGAACAGCACGCACAAGTGGCGTTTCTTCATGTACTGAGAGTGTCTTCACATCTGCTCCCCTCCGCAGCAGATCTTTCACTATCTCCAGATCACCCATCGCACAAGCCCAATGGAGAGCAGTGTTCCCTGAATCATCTATTGAACGGTCCACTTGAAAGTTGGCTGGCGGTTCTGGTGGAGGAATTCGCGTTGCTTCTGGAGCATCTCCTACTGTCATGAAGTAGTCCAAGAGCTGGTCGCCGTACAGTATATGTTCCTGTTCGCTTATTGACATCGCGGTTACCTCATTCATGCCACGTTTGCGCTTTCGCGAATAGTTGCCATTCTGGGTGATATGCATCATCTCCTCATCTGCGACCATGGAGGAAGATTCGAGGGTTGCTTGTTCAATCGATTCGTCTTCATCGAACCCAGGATTCATCTCATATTGCTCATGAGTGAAACTGGGTGGCCCCATGCTGCGATGCGGCTTAGCCGCACTGAAAACTTCCTCATGTACAGCCCTCCTGTTAGCGGCCGCATTTTTCTGGGCTCTTGGTTTTGACGCGGCTGATGTATGTTTCGGAGCAGGCGGTGGACTGCGATCCCCAGCCACGTAGTCGAAAATTGGCCTTAGCTTATCGATGATATTATTGCGTTCAGCGAGCATCCGGCCTTCAGGAAGTGGAATCCATGTCCCTATTTTGAGCTTTAGCACGGCGACCATCATGAGCGTTGTATCAAGATGGACTTTCACTACCTTGATATTTACCATAACCACCCTGTACTTTTTCGTGAACCCCTTTCTGCACCTCACGTTCGAGAATACGTGTTCGCGCTGGCTTATCAAACCCTGCGACTTTGAGTATATGTGTAGCATTGATCCAATCATCAGCCCGTCTTCGCATAACACTTTCGGTATCGAGTTTGAACTCGTAGACCGGAACCTGACCAGAGATATCAGACACATCATCAAAGCGGTGAAGGGTTTCCACAAAAGTGAATTGATAGAAAGAGCGAAGGCACAAATAGAAGGAAACTCACACTGCTATACGTCGCAGAGTAAATTTTTGAGAAGTCCACCCCCGCCATGATGTGCGTCTCCGAAAGCCGGTTGATCTAGGTGGTCCCCGGGCAATTGAAGGAAGATGCGACGCGGTCACTTTTCGCAGGTAATTCAATGGTCCGAATTCACCTTTTCTCAGGCGTAAAGTATAATACACAAGCTTTGGGTTCGAAACATCACATATAGCGTATATTGAAGTCACAAAGATACCGTATCAGCCACTGGTGGCTCGTCCTGCGCACAGTAACATCCCAAAAACGCGGTGGATTGCTCAACAAGACGCGCCCCGGTCGGCAGAACCGCGTAAAGTGGTATCTGGACTACTATTCCCATTGCGGTATAGAATACACGTGACATCACGTGACTATATCCGGAAGGAACAGCACTTCCGGATAGCTGCAAACCTCACTGCTCCGCCGCCTATCTTCAGAAGGACCCTATTCTACGCCGCTTTCTCATACCAAAATGACCGTTGCCGAGTCGGTTAAGAGCGCCGTTGGACTGGCGGATACTCCCGGTACGTTTCCAATGCCATTGGCCTCCGCGCTCAAGAGCAAGATCATTATAATCTCATTGACTGAGCCGAGCATTGACGTTTCATTTTAGCCACCCGCCAGGAGATGTCCGATGCTCGTCTGCCTATTCAGTACCGCGACTCTTGTGGACACCTCCTCATCCCATTGAACCGATGCCGGCAGCAGGAGTACTACCTTCCTTGGAAGTGCGAGGTATGTCATTGCATTCCGTTTCCGCATAACGCCCCTACGTACATCTCCATGGTTTAAGATTCGACCTATATAGCTAATATCCAATTTGCACTCTAGGATGAGAGACACAGCTACGAGAAGTGTCAGTATGAAGAATTCAAGAAGCGTGTTGCCAAGATGGACGAGCTGCGAGCTGCTAAGAACAGTGCCCGGAGCAATTGATACCAAACACATCGGCTTATGCATTTGATATGGACGAAGCAGCAGGTTATGTACATAAAGTTCTGAGATTGATTGATCATGCACCGACTTTGGCGTTTGGATTGAGAATAAGCTTGCCGATACCATCCCTTTGTGTCTCGGACTCATAAGGCTAGCATCTGTAATTCATGAAACGGTCATCTCTCGGTGTGATACGGACCCAGTGCTTCCGCCCTCCGAAAGATGTCTATGCATGGGATAGCTTCAGGATTGCGCAAGCGAAGTATTTGGATTTGCCCAGCCTTACCCAACCTGGGTCGTCTTACTGCCTAGGTAGTAATCGCTGCTGGTTGAATCATTCCAATCTTCATATCCTTCCTTCCCGGGGGAACCATTCTTACAATCGTCGGCTACTAGCCGTACATGGCGGTGATATTTGAGGTACGGATTATGAGTAAAAGTAATTCGTCAGCAGGGATATTCAGCCAAACACCAAGGAACCAAGCAATCTACTTGAAAATAGGTAGGTAGCCTTAAACTCCATATGCGAACTAGATGGCGTTACGTCTTGCCTCGACGATCAGCTTGATGTGAGATATGTTTTATAGCGTCGGTTGCCTTGAGAAAGTTTATGAAAACTGGCTTGCCTTGCACCTATGTTTATAGAGAATGTTGGTGATCTATTTGATAGAATCACATGACCCTCCAGTTAAGGAAGCTGCTTAGAAATCAATGCATCGGCTTCTCGTGAATTCCGCAGCGTTAACGGCGTTATCAGCGATAATGGCACTCAATGCCCCGCTTGGGGACCAAAAGATGCCCCCCCACTATTGGCAAAAGTTCATTGCTTTACCCAATCACCGATAACAATCACCGTCTCCGAGACGCCGCCGGGAAAATCAGCATAAAGGCGACAATACCAATCCGACTATGACTTTTTCCCCTTTCCTTCCATCGTCTGTCTCTACGGTTTTTCATGCTGTACGTATAATACTCTAAGGTGTCAGCTCTACCTGGCATTGTATAATTTCATTCGGCCGGTTGCTTCCAACATTCGGACTCTGGCGCATCGTCTGCCACCAGAACTTCCCCTCACCTCCGCGGGGCTTGCAGATCGTGTGATCCAGAATTTTGTCTTATTACGGAAGACTCTCTTATAATTGAATTCTTGCACACTGGTTCCTCGGAAGTGGTTATGACATTATGGGTTTGCTGTACGTCGAGACTCCTACCAGACATTATTGTGCGGCTTGTCCCGAGCTAACATCCAATGTCCTTTTAGAGCACTAGGAACTGCTCTCGATTGGCCCGAGGCGAAGAAGCGAGCGGATCAGGTGCGAAAATGGGGTATCGAGGTACGTCACTGCCTTCTGTTTCTGCTATCTAGCGATCCATGAATGGGTGTTCACCTAACGCGCATTAGCAATTGCTCGCCAATTGGCGCCGAGCGAAAGGGAAAGAGCGCGATGCTCTTCTTTGGGGCGATGAGGTGAGATTCCAACGTCAACAAGACTATAAAGCCCAGGACTAACTAATCCGCCCATACTCAGGTCGAGTACCTTGTTGTCGCCGTTGACAACGAGGCGAAAAAGGCACGATTATCTCTTGCTCAGGCCGAGATTCTCAAGTCCCTGGCTGAGGATGAAGCCAATTGGAAATCTGGAGGGTCAAACAGTATACAGAACAAGGAACAGTAAGGCAAACAGGCTTGCTATATCAACTCCGAGGAACCTTTCTGATGACGCCTAGTGATGGAGAAGATCCCCCTCATTTTCATCCGGAATTCGGTCGCTTTATGCTGGAGGCTACTCCGGGGCGGCATGGGGGATTGATTTCAAGGATCTATTGAAGGTAGAGTCAAACATGAAGTGGAGGTACGTTTTATCCGTCCGAAAGTTTCTAGCTGAGCCTAATATGGTCCCTTAGACGAGAGGTTGCCAAATCTCACATGGCATCAAATGAATATCCTATTACTCTTACCACATTCCCCCGCTTGGGCACGAAAGACGACTACATTCAGCCATACTATCCTCCATCTGGAGCCGCACTCCGATCTCAGTTCGTTCCTGATGAGATCGCAAATCCCCACATTAGGTTTCCAACGCTGGCCGGTAATATCAGATCCAGACGGGGTCGAAAGGTCGAGCTGAATGTGCCGGTCTTCAAAGATACAAATACCCCTGAACCTTTCAATGATCCAACGGTGAACTATGACCTCCACAATTGGCCTGAAGACGATGATGTCAGAAATGGAGCGGCTAAGGAAGGGCATGTTTATATGGACGCCATGGCGTTTGGCATGGGCAGTTGTTGTCTTCAGATTACCTTCCAGGCAAAGAATATGACGGAAGGGAGAAAGTTATACGACCAACTGAGTCCGCTGGGACCCATCCTTCTTGCACTTACGGCTGCAACCCCCATATACAAGGGTTTCCTTGTCGACACTGACGTTCGGTGGAACCAGATCGGTAATGCTGTAGATGACAGGACCCGTGAAGAACTTGGTGAAGCTGTGAGTTATTACTCTATTGATTGCCGGTCCAGAGCTAACATACTAAATAGCCCTTGAAGAATGATCGGTGGAGAATTCACAAATCTAGATACGCATCAAACTCGACTTATCTTTCTCAGGACCCTAGGCTGCGGAAGGAGTACTTGGATCCTGATTTGATCGTGGACGAAGATATCAAGAAGCGGTTGGTTGAAGGTGGTATGGATGAACTTTTGGCCACACATTTCGCGCATCTTTTCATACGCGACCCACTGGTCATCTTTTCAGAAGACCTAGAAGAATTGGACCTAAACAAGGCAGACCATTTCGAGAACCTGCAATCGACAAATTGGCAACACATGCGCTTCAAACCACCGCCGCCGGAAAAAGACGACATTGGCTGGCGAGTTGAGTTCCGCTCAATGGAAATTCAAATGACCGACTTCGAAAATGCGGCATTCAGCATATTTATTGTGCTTGTCACCCGCGCGATTCTGAGTTTTGACTTGAACTTCTATATCCCTATCCAACGCACGACCGAAAATATGGAAACGGCGCATGCGCGAAATGCAGTTTTGGATCGAAAATTCTACTTCCGCAAGGATCCGTTCTCTCCTCGTGCACGCAGACCGCACCCACAGTCTTCTACTAATAGTGAAGTGTCGTCTGCCACGTCATCCGCCGTTAATACGCCACCCCCGTCACCTCCACTTAAACCAGTAGAGTCGGAATATGAGCTCATGACTATCTCAGATATCATCAACGGTTCTGCTGACGGATCGTTCCCCGGATTAATCCCGCTTGTCGAATCGTACTTGAACAGTGTCAATGTGGACGTTGAAACGCGCTGCTTTCTGGCAACCTATCTCGATCTCATTCGGAAACGGGCAAACGGAACCCTCTGGACAGGAGCGCGGTGGATCCGCGAGTATGTTGCTTCACACCCTGCGTATAAACATGATAGTGTCGTCTCTGAAGAGATTTGCTACGACCTCGTGAAGGCAGTTGAGGAAATGTCTGTAAAAGAAGGAAAGAACGGGAGTGTTGGATGGGAGCTTCTTAGAGGCAAGAAGTAAGGTGGCGAAAAGTTCGGCTCTCTATAGACATGGAATTTTCATTCGGGTAGTAGATAGGATTGTTTCCCCTGATATCCTCTTCATGGTTAAGAGTTCATTTTGTTTACCGTGTGCACATTGCATATAGCCCTATTATTATTTTTGCACCTTGCTTCTCACAACCCTCATCCGAGGCTCCAATGCATGTTTACAGGCAGAATTGGACAACAAGTCTATTGCTTATAGCAACGAATATTTCTCTTCTTCGGTTGGCCATCAACATGAATCAGCTAACCCAGTTACTTTCCATTCTCCGTTGAGTTTGTGAAGCACGAAAAGCTCGATGCCCACATGGTTCACAATGCCATTCATTTTCGATCTGAACGGCGCCCACACCGCGGCCAGATTACCTGATTCGTATAGTTTTACCTCAGGATCCCAAATCCGCTCGTCGATGTCGTCCTGCACGTTCACAATCTGCTCCACAAAGACTCCAATTGTACAGAAACGGGGTACCATGGGCGGCGGTGGCCAAAGTGACATGCCTCCTGCTCGGATGCAGTATTTCTCGAACTCGGCTGCCGACTTCGCATTCAATGCCGCAAGGAAGCCGTGCGTGACAGCGATGATGGCTTTTTACTCAGGTGATGGTGATGGGGAGATTGGCGTCATGGGAAGAGGCTCAGGTGATAACAATGCCCACCACATTCTGCAGATACGGCTAAATAACGAATATATGACACGAGGGTAAATACACGATGATATTATCCTCTTGCTGTCTTGGCTCTCGATGCTTTGGAAAACCAATAATCGCATAGTGGATCTGCGATTCTCAGTACAATGGCGCTGAGGCGATCCACGGGCAAATTTCCGGTGCAATGAAAGGAGTTTAGATCACTGAAGGCAGTTATACTTGAGCCTTCTTGCACTTATACTGTGCTAAAAAAGAATGGGGTAGTGGAGATAGACACCTTGTTCAAAGATACCGAGTGCCACCCCTATGTGAAGAACCAGATTTTCAGGAAAGTCCTTAAGCCAGACCGTCCAGCGGTACTACAATGCTCAGACTAGTACGACTCTGCTTCACCGGGACAGCTCTCACAGCCGACGCATGTCAGGGCGACATGAGGGTTCCGTGTAGATCCAAGAAGGCTAGCTAGCCGGTTGTGCCACAGAAATGCCCAGAAAATGAGGATCTATAACAGAAGTCAGACATGATGCTCAAGGAGATCTCTATCTTTGAACTCTTTGTAGAATGGACAGCTCCAGCTATTGAATCCTGTACGACAAAGCAATACTGGTCAGGGGTTCCCCATGTGACACACTATCTCATTAAACATACGCCATCTTGTACGGGCGTAGAACGTGGCTAGATGGTGCATTACTTATACCTTCCAGGATATGAACCATCTCAGTAAGGTATATCAATGAATGTGCTGGAAGACGCTGCTTCAGGAAAGCTATCAAGATTGTGTGCTAACCCTAAGGAGGTGTCATCCACGTGCAGGGAACCCTTCTACTTACACTCCAGTCAGTTTAGTTCAATCCCACACACAGCTTGTAACATGTCATCGTCTCTACAGCCTATTCAAGTGAACCCCACATAGTCAAGCACGCAATTAATCAAGCCAGCCACCTTACAGAAAGCAAAGGAAGACGGGCAATTAGCTCCCTAGTCTATCAAGTCACATCCAACAAGAAGAGACCTCTGGGATGACCGGCAAATCTTCGGGACATTCATCAATCAAACTTCAACCGTGTGCACTATGAACAATCCCACCCCAGAAGCCCCACGAGTCGTCCCTCCACAACCAACTCGGGGGCCGACAATCTTCTCTACAAGGGGAAATTCTTTTTAACCGGTTGTCCATTCATTGAATGCCAAAATTCACCCCCGCAATTCCATAACCCCGAATACTCCGGATCCCACTACGACATGAACTCCACCCCCACAATATGCCATTGTACGATGAAGTCGGACCCCGACCCTTTGTTCCTCGTCGCTCAAGTCCCGAATCAAGTCCCGAGAGCATAGGGGAAGCTCCATATGGGGCTGTATACCCCGCAGCTGATGGTCTTCCATATATAAAGAGCGCAAGGTGGGTGTTGCAGGATGCGCGAGTTGGCACGGTCGTGTAGATTCTTTTTTATTTGAGGGCACACAAGATGATCACGACAATTCTCTGCCTCTCTGCGCTGTGGGTCGCTGGCAATGCTGCTCCAAGCAGTATACCAGGCCCAGCAGCTCATGTCCGCAATGGGACATATGTCGGGGTAAAGAACGACCACTACCAGCAGGACTTTTTCCTGGGTATGCCATATGCGCAGCAGCCAATCGGTGACCTACGGTTTATGGTACCTCAATCATTGAATGAAAGCTGGGATGGAGTACACGATGCGAAAGAGTACTCTAAAATCTGTGTGGGATATGGTGTAAGTGATGATTTGACTCGATATGCCTGCTCCCAGCCTCAAGGTTGGCAAGTTAACAAGGGATCTAGACGGATTCGATCTGGTATCCGATGTCTGAATCTTGTCTTACCTTGAATGTGATCCGAGGGTCATCCGCGAGTGCGGGCTCCGATCTTCCCGTGGGTGTTTGGATCCACGGCGGTGGATTCTATATGGGTTCAGGGTCAGATGAACGGTATAACATGTCTGCTATTGTGGAAAACTCGTATAAGATTGGTAAGTCGTTTTGAGCTGGGTTGTCGAATAGATACTAAACCATGCAGGCAAACCGTTCATCGCCGTGACCTTGAACTATCGCCTCTCCGCCTGGGGCTTCTTGAGCTCCAGTGAAGTCGCCAGTAGCGGAAACACCAACCTCGGTCTCCGGGATCAGAGACTGGCGCTACAATGGATCAAAGAAAATATCCGGGCCTTCGGTGGCGATCCAGAGAAAGTCACAATCTGGGGAGAGTCTGCAGGGGCAATGTCCGTTGGCGCCCATCTCATCGCATACGGTGGCAGAGATGATGGTCTCTTTCGCGGAGCGATTATGGAATCGGGCGGATCCATAACAGCCAGTCCAATGAATGACACCGGCTACCAGGCGATGTACGATGAAGTGGTGGCGAAAGTCGGTTGCTCCAATGCCACCAATACGCTGCAATGTCTGCGCGAGGTTCCATTTAAGGAATTGAATGCCGTTTTCAACGGCACTGGCGGCAACCCAGCGTACTCTTTCTGGCCTGTCGCTGACCAGGATCTCGTGAGGGGCCGGGGAAGCGTCCAGCTGGACCAACATGAATTCATCAAAGTGCCCATCCTCGCAGGCACGAATACAGACGAAGGGGCTAGTTTTGGTCCCACGGGGATCAATACCACGAAGCAGTTTTATGCATACCTCACCGGTTAGTATTATGAATTACTTTTTCTCGCCTCTTTTCCTTGGGCACATATGTACTAAAGAACGTCCACATTACTAGACGGAACATCCGGCTTCAAACTCCCGTCGTCTACAGCAAACCAGATCCTCGATCTCTACCCGGACGACCCATCACAGGGAATCCCGGAGTTCCTCGGCGACCAGCGGGTACCCTCGAAGGGCTACCAGTGGCGCCGTACATCGGCCTACGCAGGGGACTACTCGATGCACGCGAACCGACGACGACAATGTGAAGCCTGGACAGAAACCACAACCCCCGCCTACTGCTACCGATTCAATATGCGAGGGGCGGACGTTCCATATCTGTCCGGTGCCGCGCACTTTGAGGAAGTCGCCTTTGTGTTCAACAACATCGAGGGGCTTGGGTATCATTACGGGAAGCCGTTCGCAGGGATGCCCGAGTCGTACAGCCAGCTGAGCACACTGATGGCGAGCATGTGGGCGTCGTTCATCCACGATTTGGACCCGAATTCGGGCATTAAGGACGGGGAGGTTCGCTGGCAGGCGTATGGGGCGGACCAGCCGGTCGATCTGGTCTTCGATGCGAATGCCACGAGCTATATGGAGCTGGACACGTGGCGGAAGGAGGGGATCGATTATATCAATTCGATAGCAGGGACATATTGGCGGTAGTATAGCTGAATGGGTGGTCCTGGCTTGTCCATTCCCAGATTGCACACTCCCCAATCCAAGTGAAAGTGAAGTCATGACAAGATCTCTTCGAAAAAACAATTCGCCAAATCGGGTAAGGCTAGTGCTCCTAACAAGCCACAACCACAAGCCCCAGCACGACCTACGAACATAACCTTCTTCATGCCATTTCATTTCCAGAAATAACCACAGCGGAAAGAACAAAAATAACCCCCCAAAAACATGAGTAAAATTACATTAAATTAAATTAAGCCAAAACTATAATTCCCAGAGATAGAAGAGAAGAAGAAAAAAAGAACCCAAAAAAGAAGCAGCCAAATACCGAACCAGCCAATTCCCGGACGCACTGTCCAAAAATAGCACAGTTTTTAAATTAAGCAATTAAACCAAGTGCGCGTGATTATAAATGCTTACAAGCACAAGGAAATCGACCAAACAGCCCCATACGGGCTACGGGATAACGCCCCCCATTCCTGTCAAAGTGCTGCAAAGCCCCAGTCCCCAAAATCAATAGTCTGCAACGTTCAAGTGGGCGACTGGAGTCGCCTGTCATGGCATGTCCCGAGGACAGGTTGGAAAGCGGGTATTTAGGCAGAATTTCCTCGGTAGCGAATGAGACCTGTGATTATGGGGATTGCGTTAGGATCTTCATTCAAGTCTACGTTCTCTTCTCGATTTGGGGGAACGGGGCAAAGAAAGAAATCCATGTTTTGTTATCTTTCTTGGTAATTTTACTTTGAAATTTTGCACCAAAAAACTCAACCCACCAAAAAGCAATCCGGAGTTACAAGTAAACCAATACCTAGCCACGCGTAGATTCAGATCCGAACCCCCGGGACTATTCCCGTGCAGAAAAGAAAGCCATTATCAAAGAACAACCCGCTCAACCATGGTACGAGCCACGGAAAGCACGTCTTCTAGAACGTCACAAGTCCCTTAACACGGAAATGACAAGCGAGTTCCAATGTCTTGATTTCCCTGGTTGAAGCAATGAAATTACCCGGTCGGCAGGGTTTTTGACACCCAGTGATTGGGGATTCCAAGTGGCGGTGCAAATCTGTGGTTAGTTTGATTATATGCTGTCGATCAGTGATTGCAGATTATATGTGGGTAATAACTGTTGGTCTCGGGGACCTCGTTTGGCTGGTCTCCTCCTCCCTCTTTCTCTCTAGTCGCCCCTTTCTTTCCTTGTTTTTTTCTTTTTTTCTTTTATTTTAGTTTCCCCCCCATCTGGAGACCATTTTCTTGTTCTGGCGCTACAATGGGATTGTTGGCTGCGGATCTTCCCTAGTTTCTTGGTTCACACGTGTTGTTGGTATGGGGATTGCGCATTCTAGAAGGTGAGCGTTCCATGGGACGGGGTAGGGTATTAGGTTTCTTGTATTTGGCTGTTGTGCACATCTAGTCCGTATTTAGTTGATTAATACGTTTGTTACGCGTACGGGCGCTTTTACAGTTTGGAGATGGGGTAGTTTACGCTTATGTCTGGTTTATGGTGTTGAGAGGTTTTCTGGTCTTTATTGCCTCATGAATCAGGCAGGAAACTTTAAACTCGGTCACTATGGGAAAGGGATCGTAGAAAGAGGGAGGGGGGGATGATGCGGTATTGGGTATCAAAAGGAAAATATGTAAATAGATGAAGGATGAATAGATAAAAAAGGAAAAGAGAAAGGAAGCAGCATCCCTAGCCAATCTACTCGACCGAGGTATATTCGGTGCAACTGCAATTCCCTACAGACACTACATCATTTATATATATGCTCTAGCATTCAAGACCTATATCAACTACTACTAAGTAAACTCGAATCACCACCGAAAGAAACACGTATCCCATATAAACATGTACATGCAACAAAGCACCAAACCCACCAACCAACCACACGCCCTACCCCGCCTACACGCATAGCATACATAAACATAAATATAAACTTCCTTTATACAAACCCAACCCGCATGACCAACAACACGTCCCCCCCCCCTCAAAAAAAACAACAAAAAAGGAAAACCCCAAACACAAACACAAATACTCCCTGCATCACACCCAATCCAGGCCTCAAACCAAACAAATCAAACTCTCACCCGAAATACTTCTCCATCGGGCCAGCTGCAGCTGCAGAATACCCAGCCGGGCGAACTCAACCCAGACCAAATCGGCCAGATAGTACCATGACTACCACGGGGAGGGGTTTAATCTGACTAGTCAAAGTGCAGAAGATCTGTCAGCAACCACCCAAGAATCTGGAAACCTGATCTTGTCCCCTGCATAGTCACTGCATGAGGGTTGTGTTTACTGCAGCTGGACTATAGTCCCGGGTAGGGGTATAGTTGTAGGTGCTATAGTATGTAGTGTGTAGTGCAAATCCCGGGGATAATTCGGCGATTCAGTAGGGATAATGTATAGGCTTTGATTTTATTGGATATATATATCTATTCATATGTGTATTGTACTTTTTTTTTCCTGTACATAAGGGTTCTGGTATTTGTACACAGTACGGACTACTACGTACATGCAATAAACACCCTCAGCTGATACTTACGTATATTGTATTTCCATCGATTAATAAAGAGACATATTTCGCGAGGTATACGAGAGACCTCGGTAGGAGAAACAATAGAACCAAAAAAAAAGTCATATATATAAATAAATCAAGAAAATCAATAGTAGACATCCACGGGCGAGGCGAAAGAGGAGACCAAGAGAGAGAGAAAAAAAAAGCCCGTGAAAATCAACCGACAACTAAGACACTTCCAGGTATCATCTCCGGAGCCTTCTCTTGTTTTTCCTTCGCTGACTGGACATTCTACCTCAGTTGTGGCTATACTCCGGAGAACAGGCAATATAATTTGTGGACAGTACGAGTCATGGCACATCAGGTTAATTTATTCTGCACTTCTTCTAGAAAACAAATCGGGGGCGGGCTGACAATCCACCTCGTGTGTACCCACTCACGGCATGGGCATTCGGTCCCGGTTCCGAGGCTGCTGTGTGGCTCACCGGGGACCTCTACGGAGTACCTGGTAAATTAATTAGGCATAAGCGAAAGACAGGTGGGAATAAATGAATTGCTGCAAAGATAAAGACATTTATGCAGAGCGTGGAATGAGATCGCATCGTTGTGTGTATCGAGCAAAGAAGTAAGTTTGATATTACTCCCTCGTAGAGGCAAATAAACTTCGGGTGACAGGCACCTCCTACATTAGCAGAGAGAGACTACAGCTGTGAGGCGTCGAGACTACTGTAGATGCTAGATACATACTTTCTATCTAATCTAGTATCGACCTGCCCAAACAGGCACAGCGGACAACACCGCCACTTCGTCCACCAAAAGATGAGAAAGAAAAGGGCACCTACCGACGGTGGATCAACAAACCGCCTCCATAACTTAAGCAGCTCAACCGAATCGGGTCGGTCTGTATGCAGCCGACGTGATCCCTAGTCGAGTCCACTCCAGTTAAGGTAGGCAGCTAACCAGATAGACAGACAGATGGCCAGTGGAGATCCCAATATCCGCATTTCCAACGGCCCTCGGACCTCAGTACGCTCGGAAGGAGATAAATCATCAAATAAAAAATTAATAAATTAATAAATAAATAAATTAATGATAATAGGAAACTGAACTATCTCGTGCTAAAAGCCGGATGAGAAACAGTAGACCGAGCGACTAACCCAAGCTATGCCCCATCGCGAGCGTTGGACGGTTCCCAAAACGGCATTTTTTAATTTAACTTGGGATCAATTTAATCAATCGAGGTTTCTATCGTTAGATGGCACTATCTTGTAGTTCTGTACACCGCGATCTCATGAGATCATTCCATTGAGTCCGGATTCCCCCCTAATCGCTTCCGCGGAGGGGGGTTAGTTATTCGGATCAACACCTTGCTTTATTATTTTTGTTCCCCTTGGGTTATCCAATTTCTTCCATCGTGGACGAGCTAGAAACGGGTGGTGTGTGGGCCCCTCCCCCGTTAAGTCAGTCCGCTAGCTGGTTGTCGTTTTCCCAGTCAGTTTAGTCGATTAGTGATATGTGTATGTGTGTATGTGTGTGTGTGTGTGTGTGTGTGTGTTTGGGATGGATTTACACCAACTTAAAGGAGATCTGTGGATTACACGGGATCCGGATGTTGTATTTCATGAACGGATCCATCCATCCCCGGAGATAGCCAGATCCCGGGCGTTGACAAAACCCGGGTAGAAGAAACCTGAATGATATGCTACTACTACTGTAGTGCTGGTGGGATACTTGGCAAGATTCCGTGTCACTTGTCTTCCATTTTATCCTTTCCTGCCCTATGTTAAATTAAATTCTCTCATTTGCCAACTTTCCCCCTCCTATAAAAGCTTATATTATCATTCTTAGAAGGGAGATCAGTGCTCAATACGGGGATGTACATTTAAACTCTCGAGATAAGAAAGAGTGCTACGTAAGCACCCCTGCCCGGCCATACATAGCAGAATCAGTTAAGTTCCTGTAAGTATCCAGCGACTCGGTAGATTCGGAAATATAAGGCGCCATGGCTCGATTCGAGAGTTATTCTCCGAGGCTAAGTTGGAATCTTGGTACGCCAAAAGCGGGAAGGATGGGAACTGATGGAAAGGGGTGGCGGAAATAACTTCGAATCAAATGTCAAGAAACAAAGAATGAAAGAAAGAAAGTTGAGAGACAAAGGGAGGTTGGATTGGACAATTTACTTCACGTATTTATTTATTTTTTTTTTTTTCGCTCTCTGTTAACATACTCCCAGGGGTGTGGAAACTGGGAAACAGAAAAAAAGAAGAGAAAAAGAAAAGGCGGGAGGTGGGCCGCTAGTCTCCTTTTTGGGAGGACACATCCCTGCTAGTATCCCGTCATCATACCCGTCCGGAAGATGGTGGGATTCTACTATCTGGCTACGGTAGGGAACTATAATCCATCCGGCCGAAAGGATATCTGAGAAACAAGAAAGAAAAAGCAAATGATTCGGACCCATGTGATTGGGAAGGTCCGTAAACGGTCAACTAAAATGCTCAATGTTGCAACAGGAAGGGACTATGTACTTGGCTAGAAATCTGTGGCTGAGGGACCGGCCGGTATGGCTTACACACTTCATGTGCGGCGTATTTCGCTGGTATGTCAATCGTGGATATTGCCACGTAATAACATCCAATAGGTACTTCTGTACGTAAGAAACACCACAGAAAGAAGCAGGGCGTTACCTGATTTCACTCATTGCTTAACTTACTTGATATTTTATCTGGTCATCAAAGCGTTTTGATTAGCTAACCGAAGTCAATTCCCAATCGGTCGGGCTGCAGCACGCGAGAAGTTAGTGCCACCCAGACTAAACTGTTTTCTGACGAAACCCCAGCTGTCAACTTCTTTTTCAGGTCAAGACGTCGGAGAGTTAATCGGGACAAGGTTCCACCGATCCTGTTCTTCTGATGATGCTGCTGCCTCATTTTGTTCGCCGTTGGTGGGTTTTTCCTCTTCCTCCACCTGCGCACACCTAGGTAGCGTCTATTCGTTCCCAGATTGGGCTTGGTGCTGGGTCATGGCTGGTGATAGGTTACCTGCAGGATGCCCGATGCTGTTCCCGTTAACTAATCATCTACAGAGTACCACTGTACTAAACCCCTTCGACAACAAGGTAGTACCTATTGCGGACCCAAATCCTTGCCATCCAATAGTTCCCAATCGCCATGTGTCAGTCCGTCATATTGATCGCTCGTAGTACACGGTACGTCTCCCTGCAGAGATGCCCCTGGGAAGAGAACGCGCGCGGGTGGATTGGATCACACCCTCTTCGGATCGCAATCTAAATTTTGAGGCCGATCAGTTGGCGTCAGCCAGAGTTACGGAATCTAGCCCATCCTGGCCAGCCTCGATGGGGAAAATTGTGGACAATCCGTGATAATAGTTCAACTCGTTGGACGTTGAGTGACTTGTTGGAAAATTGCGATCGCGTTTTGCGCCCTTTCCATCTTAGTCGACTCGCCGTCGCTCCTTTCCCTGATTGGTCTTGGTACCTTTCTGATCGTCATGGGGGCGATCATAGGAAAATTGAAAAATGGCAGTCCCACAACGTGTCTGATAAAAAAAAAAAGGCACCTGTCGTCTGCTAGAACTACTGTATACTAACAGAATAATGATGATGATGATGATGATGATGATGATAATAATAATAATAATAAAGATGAGGGGCGTATAGTTTTTTAGGGCGATTTTAGCGAGAGCGCTCTCGAGTTTCAACGGGGGCAACGGTTTTTGGTCCATCAGTCTATTCGGTCTGGCGCTGTCGATCTCATCCGCCTGGTCCACTGTCTGTCAGCTCCATGATCTATCGCTTGTTGTCGCCTGTCGCTTGCAAGGTAGACGATAAAGCTTTCTAGGGGATTCTCCTGGAGTATGTACGATTGGTGGGTAAAGACCTAGCTCGATGTCCCCAATCTCTGACTGGATATGATCTGCCATCCTAGTGATTTAGTCCGTCATGTCGGCAGTTAGAACTAAGGTTCCCGTCACCATTATATTCTGTCGCGTTCTCAGAGGATCAACAAGGAGTAAGAGCGATATCTCCCTTTCCTCATAATAATCCGTGAGATTGGATGGGTGGTTAGAGGGGTTATTCCGCCACATGCCGTAAACACTATTCTCCGTCCTGGTCAAGGTCGTATGGCTAGTGGTGAACGGCTGGAAATGTCCCTCCAGAGTAGATCCATCTTAACGGCCGGCGCAAGTACCCCACCCTGAGACAGCGTCGTAGCACAAACTGTATGATGCATTCCCAAACTCGTGACGGGTGTGGCCCGCCGAGCAACTAGTATCTCGTTGGAGAGAAACTAGAAGGGATTATGTCGGTGTATACGATGTGAGATGTGTCTCCACGCCGTAACGGGCTCTGACTCGTCCTGGCGGTTTGATTTACGCTTGTTAGTAGGTTTTCTTGACTAACAACCAAGGCGAGACCAAGCCACTATGAATGGCATCGAGGAACAATGTCTAACGGATTTAGAGAGAGTGGTGTCAGGATACATAGCATTGTTGGTAGGGAGTTATCTTCTGTAAGGTTTGTTTGTAAGGAGGTCAAAATCTTTCTTATTTGAAAGATACTGACTGATCCTCAGAGAGTGGAGCACCATCCAAGAACAACTGACATGGGAGTCGTCATATGCCTGGTGGGCTCTTGACCTGTTCACGAACGAGACCGCTTGTATTGTATATCAACCTCAGTCGATGCTCCAAGCGAGAGGAAGTACCATTCCCTAAGCTGTATGTATGGACGGAGTACACAAGTACGTTCCGACGTGCCGTTCCCATCGTAGTTAACTATTTAGCGTCCCATGGCTGGACTCCGCTGGAGACAACGATGTCGGTTGGAACCGGCGTGCAGTAAGTTTCTTATCCTGGGTAAGCTGCTATCTGGTCAATGCACGACGCGGTTCATTGTCGACTTCGGGAACTTGACTCTCCAACGGCGACGTCTCGGGATTTGCTTTCCTTAGTTCGATCCAACAGTACTCGCACTAGTCAGCAGGGATTTTAAGCGGAACCCACTACTAGTATTCTGTCCCACACCACGAAACCTAAGATTGGGCCAGGATTTCCACACCCTCAAAAAGGAAAAAGAGGGGAAAAAGAAAAAAAAGAAAGAAAGAAAGAAAGAAAGAAAGAAAGAAAGAAAGAAAGAAAGAAAGAAAGAAAGAAAGAAAGAAAGAAAGAAAGAAAGAAA